>NC_041214.2:144119230-144146600 GCF_002837175.3 Physeter macrocephalus
CGTACCGCAAAAAAAAAAAAAAAAAAAAAAAAAAGAACTGAGAAAGGAAATTCTCTTTTGGTCATAGGGAATTGTGTAAAGATTTGGAACTGGGCTTGAGGCAGCCATCTTGTCACCATGAGGATAGTAACAGGTAGGGTCCAGTAAAGAATCAGAAAGTACAACGATTATTTTAACTTAGAGGATTTAGTGTAAATAATTATTAATCACATATTGGAGAACTGAAAAGGCAAAAAAGAACATCAAAAAAAGAACACTGAGGTATCATGGTTGTGTTAACTATAGGGAAGTATCTGCCACTCTTACAGTTGAGGAAACAGAGGAAAAAGTTTAGAATTATTAAATTTTGGAGTTGGTGGCAGAGGTCCAACAGCTATGATTGTGACTTCTGAGGAGGGAACACTGGCTGGCTCTGAGTCTCAGGGGGTGAAATGAAGCTTGTCGAGGGACTATAGGAGCACGTGCAAACTGCAATCATCTGGTGGAACTGGACGTAACCACTGGTGCCTGTGGGAAAAGTTATTGTGTGTTTGACCTGACAAGACAGGAAGCTGAGAGGAATCGGTCTCTTCTCTGCCCATCCGTCCAGTCTCCCTCTCGCGCCCCCTACTGGCAGAGCCTAACAGGGAGCCACCTGGCACTGTGAAATGTGCTTTGCAGGACACCAGCCCCAGCGTCACACGCAGAGTACAAAAGCGCGGCTCTGAAGCTGATAAACAATTGCCTAATGGCCAGCAAAGGGTACAAGTCTGAGGACAAAATCATCATTATGAGGGTAGAAGTGTGTGAAAAGACAACACTGAGCTCCTAAATTAGCCACCTCTGAAAAACCTCAATGTCATGCTTTATGCGTATATCATAAACTCATTATTGTTTAAGCCCATTGAGTTAGAGCTTCTTTTCCTTGTACCTGAAGTATCCAAATTGTCAAATATGCAGTAAATGGTTGATCATAGCAGTAAAAATCAGCATAACAAATGAAGACAAGTCTAAGGTTAAACAATTTTTTTAAATGTTCTTTTCACAGAAGAATTATTTGCAAGAATGTATGTGCAATTATATTCTTCTCAGTGTCATTTTAACAACATAACATGAAAAGTTTAAAAAATTGTTTTCGAAGACTATTTGCATAAAAACGAGACTCACAGTGCTGAAATTGAGTAGTGTCCCAATTCTCTAAATAATCTAAATATTCTCTTTCTCTTTCAGCTCTCTCTCTCTCTTTCTCTCTCTCTCTCTCTCTCTCTCTCACACACACACACACACACACACACACACACACACACACAAACACACAAACACATTAAACCCAGCCATACCTAAAGAAAAACTAGGATGAATCTATATCAACTTTTAAATAAAGATTAACTACGAATGACAGAATTGCTGATGGTTATTTCAATTTTCTCTGGGATTTCCTGAGTTGTCTTTTTTTTCCCCTTCAATGACTTTGCATTCTTTTTGTAATTACAAATATATTTTTTTAATACTTGTTCCTTTAAGTCATTTTTAAAATGGCATCTTCTCATATAGATTTTCCTTGGTATGTTATTTAAGATTGTAAGCTAGAGACTTTAAATTTCCCTTTCTCTACTTTATGTTTCATTTTAGCACTTAACACTATCTACCATATTATACATTATACTTATTTAGCACATTTATTGTTTGTCTCCGTTGTTAATATATATGCTTCGTGAGAGCCAGGATTATTTCCTGTTTTGTTCATTGATGTGTCCTCAGCACCTACAATGGTCCTGTACGTACTGTAGCATGAGCTCAATAAATATTTGTTGAAAAAGGAATTAATTTGCTAAATTCACATCTGTGTTACATGAATAATATTAAGGCTGCTTACTCTAAGCAAGCAAACAGTAAAGGAGATAAAATATCATTCTCATGCATAAGAGGTTAAAAGTAAAAACTTTCTAATGAGATTAGCAAAATCAAATAAAATACTATACACAGAGGCTTCTCTCTAGTCAATCTGATAGACATCTAGAAATACCAGTGTCTTTGTTAATGACTCTCATAGTTTTTTGCTAAAGCTGAGAACCTAAATGTTCCTGTGTAATGGTTTGAGGGCAGTCACCTTTTGGAGGGAGGCTTAATACTCAGGGTAGAGGGAGGCAAATGATCTTTACAATGAATACAAATTTTTTTTTTTTTGATGCTGTGGAAAACCAATCCTAAGAAAGTCAGCTGTTAAGTGTTTGGACAGTTCTTGCACTTCTGGTTATGCTTGTATAGAGACTAAAAGGGTGGTGGCCTTGTAGCAGTTCCTACAAAAAACTGGCTGGTGCCCCAGCTGCCGTTGCAATCCACTGAAACCTGGCAGGAGAGCTAACTTCAGTTCTTTCATTCCCTTTCTTCTGCTGCTTGTTTGCTTTGGACTTTTGGACCACTCTCGTTAATGATTGTTAACAAGGCCTTTTAAAAGGATCAAGTAGTAAGGGGAAAAATAACAAGAAAATGAAGGAGAGAAATCAAACCAAAAGCAGGAATCGAGTAGAAAGCAAAACAGAAAGGAGCAATTCAAAAAATTTTCAAGTGATTATATTCAAATATGGAAACATATCACGATCTGGTTCCTTACCAAACCATGGAAATAGCATCTTCCAAAAATCCATCATTTCCTTTAAACTAAATTTCCCCAGTGTGCAATTTACTGAAAGTGAAGTCACATCAATGTAAGCATCATTCTAAACCAGATTCAATTACTGAATAGTAGTTTTATCCCAGTTTTTAGGATCATTGAGATGTCTGGACCACCAACATCCTTGTCAATTTTATTTCCTTAAAAATAAACAGTTTTGGTGTCTGAAGCACTTGATATTAGTGACTAAAAAATTAAAAGAAACCAAACACTTGGTTTGTTTTATGTGAATTTCATTTGAATAAACTTATTAAAAAACACTAAAACTATTTTAGTTTATTGGAATGCTACTTAGTATCCTGAATACTAATTTACTCAGTGATATTTGAGTGACTTGAAAGAGGTTAAACAACTGTCCAAGTACCTAAATTAAACCTAGAGAAAAATGGGTGCACCAAACACAATTATGATAGTACTAAAAGGTTAGTTACAAAGTCATTTAATTCTAACTTATTGATTCATTCAGGTAAAATAAATGTGATTCACTCAAATGATTTTTATCGAGCACCTCCTATGTGTCAAGCACAGTTCTAGGTACTTGGGATATGCATCAGTCAGCTTTTTGCTAGGGATGTGTTACATAACACACAACCCCTAGTCCCAGTGGGTTACAAGAACATTTAGGTCTTGCTTCTGGATCTGTAGACTGTCTGTAGCTCTGCTGGGCTATGCTGGGCTATGTTGAGTTTGGATTTAGGCATATGTAGGATTCAGGTCCTCAGTGTCTATCATTCTAGGAAACATACCCCAAAAAGCAGTAGCTACCACAGATATGTTTTTATCATGAAGGAAAGCCTCTGTCTAAAAGTGGCATGCTGTCATTTCTGCCCACATTCCATTCACCAAAACAAGTGACAGAGCCAAGTTCAACATAACTGGGGAAATAAAGGGTACTCTTCCTGTAGAGGAGGAGTATTACATATTTGCTTAAAAATTTAAAAATAAAAATAATCTGTCAGAAGTATAGAATGAGCAAAAGTGAAAAAGATACCTGCACTCATGGTACTTACATTCTTGTGGGAGATAGATAACAATAAAATGATATAATACAAATACATTAATGTAATTTAGAATATAACGTATTAAATAAAGCAGCGTAGCACTCATTGAAAAGGTGAGCTTTGAATAAGGAGTAATGGATTAAGCCGTGAGGATATTTAGAAGAAAATTATTGCAGGTTGAGGGACTAGCCTTTGCTAAAGTCCTAAACGGAGAGGGTGCTGGGTGTGTCAGAGAAAGAACAAGGAACCGAGTGTCTGGAGTGAATGGACTAAGGGGAGAGAAGTAGTGGGTGAAATCAGAGATATGATGGGGCGAGGCTCCCTGAGGGACTGATTAGGTAGGTCATTCAAGGCCATAATAAGGCTATCACTCTAATTGTATCATGGATCCATTGAGGCAGCGAGTGTAGGTCTGGGGATACCCAATTCAGAGTCACCAGTGTCTAGATGGTATTTAAAGTCAAGGGACAAGAGGAGATTACCAAGGAACTAGCACACATCATGGAAGTAAAGAAGGATAGACCCTTAACATACCCCAAATCATGAAATGTCAATTTCCTGTAGAATATTTCTTTACTCATGCGTGCTCAACAATAGTCAATACAGCCTCAACATTAGTTTTCTGGTCTAGTCACTCTTCTGATTCAGAAAATGTCTGTCTAGATGTGCAATCCATCTACCTATTGTGGTGGAAGAGCTGTTGTCCTTTCTGATTAGTAGAAATATGCCTATGGGTTGCTAACATTTTAAACCTGACTTTGATCAGATGAATTCCTAAAGACATTTATCTGTTTTCTCATTTAGGTTCCCAACAACGAAGCAGGCTTACTTCTATATCAGGTAGTCTGTGACTTTGACTTTGTTGGGCCATCTCTAGTCGTCAGGAAATTTTGCCTTAGAGTTATCTGATGTTGCTCTCCCTATAATTTCTAGTCTTTTGTTCCAGTCCTGGCCTTAGGAAGGTCACAAGGTAAGTCTCATTATTCTTCCATTTGCCAGTGGTTCAAATATTTGACAGAAGCTATCTTCTTAACTCCTCCAGGCAAAACATTTGAATATCCTTCACTGTATTGTGTAATATGGTTAGTTAAGTCTGTACAATACCCTGATCACTCTCTTTTGGGTATTTTCTAGTTTGTGGGTTATAACCAAAATGACTTAAAAGAAGGATTTCCCATTATAGAAAATAGTGGATACATATTCTGCCTTTTATAGTTATCAATATTTGATGAGCACTTTAGTTTTATAGCAGTGCTTATAAAATTAAAATTTTATGAATGCTTTACTTGTATAATCTCCTTATAGACTGTGACTTATTTGTATTACGCAAATTGTAGAAAATACTCTAAATAACATTAGTTACTGCCCATGAAAATAACATAGAGATTCAAATCTACATTTTTTCCCATTTTTGAAAAGATTAAACATCTTTATTGAGATAGCCTTTTAAAATCACTCTCATTTTAAACGGCCTTAAATGCTCCTAAACTCCCTATTTAGTCACCTTAAGACCTTTCTTTTCTACTTCTTTATGAAAATATGTAACTATGTAAGTGAAGATTCATTTCTGAGATGTTCCCTTACATTCTGAGTGATCTTAGTCTTAATCTGGCCATGGAATCTCCCCCAAATTGTTTAATTCTCCAAAGCCTGCCAGAACATTCAAACTCTTCCTGGCTATTTGTATGGTCAGGGTTTTCTTATCTCAGAGTTCTTGTTATTTCCACTTCACCAAGCAGATAACTCAATTCTGATAGGAGCAAAGTAAAAAATAAACTTCTAATAACAAAATAATAGTAATAACATTTATTAAATGCTTCCTATATGCTAGAACCATTCTAAATGCTTTACATTTGTGCTTTACTCCTTTAATCATGACAAAAATATTTTCATTTTAAGAATGAAGTAGCAATAGCAGAAAGAGATGAGAAACTTGCCCAACATAATTAAGTGGATTGGACAAACACCTAGTAAGTGGCCATACCTCTGGCAATCTGCTTTAGAGTGGACACTACTGACCGCTAAGTAGCTCATGTGTGGGTTGAGTTTTCATATCAATTTTATTTAAAATTCCGTGGATCAGCTGCTGAAGCCCGCATACCTAGAGCCCGTGCTCCTCAACAAGAGAAGCCACCGCAGTGAGAAGCCCGTGCACTGCAACGAAGAGTAGCCCCCACTAGCCGCAACTAGAGAAAGCCTGTGCGTAGCAACGAAGACCCATTGCAGCCAAAAATAAATAAATGTATTTAAAAAAAAAGTTCAGTGGATATTAATGTTGCACCTTTTATGTTTGTGGTACCATTCTATTTACTTTATACTCTATAGCAGGGGTCCCCAAGCCCCGGGCTGTGGACCGGTACCGGTCCGAGGCCTGTTAGGAACTGGGCCGTACATCAGGAGGTGAGCGGTGGGTGAGTGAGCGAAGCTTCATCTGCTTTTCTGCATCGCTCCCCATCGCTCGCATTACTGCCTGAACCATCCCTCCCACACACACGCACACACACACACGTCTGTTTCTTCCATGAAACAGGTCCCTGGTGCCAAAAGGTTTGGGGACCGCTGCTCTCTACGGCATTATGGAAGAATAGAGGAAGGAGATGTTACTGAGTCTGCAGGTCTGAGAGTGTGTAACAATGAAAGTGACATCGCAATGTTCCATAAAGTTGAGTGTAATTCCACCACTGTGGAGAAGGGTATATGAAGAGGGGACTGTCTGTTAGAAAGCTATCTGATACAAAGGGAAGGAAGAAGGTACATGAAAGAAAATAAAGTGTAATGGAAAGAGTGCAATTAGGGCATATGATGCTTTTGAGGGTGAAGGAGAAGTAGCAGGAGATAAGGTGCCAATGACAGTTTGGCTGTAAGTCTGTGTGATCGGGAATTTGGATTTGTCCTGTAAGCAACACAGTCCTCTTTAAATGTTTCAAAGCAAAGGGGAGATCCGAACATCTATAGATTTAGAAGGATACCTCTGGCAGTGTTATGAAAATTTATAAAGATTTGAGGGACAAATTATAAAATAAAGTATATGTCTTTTTAAAAATGTTACTTTCAGGTTGGAGGGGGAGGCTCTCTCCTACTTTTAAAGTTAAAAAAGAAACGTGTTTTAATCTGTACCACATCCTCAAATCTATCAGGCTGTGTGATGGAACTCAGTGCATATGGACCATGGATTTTTTTGTGGTTACTAATTTACTCTGGTATTTGCAAAGCTCATTAAATCTCAACTCAACTCCTCAATGCCTTTGTGAATCGTGATAGCTCCCCAATTATAAATACAAGAATATGAGGACAGATAGATATTTGGTTAGTAGCTACCCAAGCATGTAAAGTCTATATAGAGGTAGATCAAATGAAGTTCAACTTCACTTGAACTTCTTTTGAAGTCCTGACTTCTCCAGTTATAGGATATAACTATCCTCTAGACCTACACTTCAATAGTTGTTTACTTTTCAAGAAATTTGAAAACTACTGTTTTCATCTTACTGTACTATGAAACAGTGACTAAACATAATCCTGAAACTGTTACCAAGATGAATCTCTAAGAATAACTCGGTACGTGAGATTAGATTGTCTCTGCAAGTACTGTCACTGTTGAATACATATTTTTTTTTTTTTTTTTTTTTTTGTGGTACGCGGGCTTCTCACTGTTGTGGCCTCTCCCGTTGCAGAGCACAGGCTCCGGACGCGCAGGCCCAGCGGCCATGGCCCACGGGCCCAGCTGCTCCGCGGCATGTGGCATCTTCCCGGACCGGGGCACGAACCCGCGTCCCCTGCATCGGCAGGCGGACTCCCAACCACTGCGCCACCAGGGAAGCCCTGAATACATATTCTTGATCTCCAGCATGGTAGAAGAGATATAATAAATTGCCCAACCTTCTTCTAGTATAAAAATATCTTTATAGTCCTTGAAAGTTTATTAAGTTATATTTTGTATATTATTTTGTATAAGACAACATATGTTAACAATATTAAAGAATATCACATGAGCAATATGATTGCTCAAACAGCAGTTTCTTTTTTTGCGGTACACGGGCCTCTCACTGTTGTGGCCTCTCCCGTTGCGGAGCACGGGCTCCGGACGCCGCAGGCTCAGCGGCCATGGCTCACGGGCCCAGCCGCTCCGCGGCATGTGGGATCTTCCCAGACCGGGGCACGAATCCGTGTCACCTGCATCGGCAGGCGGACTTTCAACCACTGCGCCACCAGGGAAGCCCCAGTAGTTTCTTTTCAAAAGCATTGTAAAGTGAAATTGATCTTGAAGTTCATCTAATCCATAGTTCTTCTTTTTGGATGAGAAATTGAAGTCCAGTGAAGCAAAAAACTCACCTAAATTAATAAATGTACCCAGATTTTCCGTATTCAAGTTCACCGCTCTTTCCACTCACCACACAGGCACAGAACAATTTTGTGACAGCCAGGTCCCAGAATTAAGAGTCGGTATTTTGCAGACAAATTTGAGGCTCCCGTAAGAATCTACTGGCTTTCCTAACATCACGTGACCAATGAGTGGCTTTACCATGGGCATATTTTGAACTCTGAAGGTAAGTAGTATTATCTTAAAATAACTGCATATTTTATTAATTAATCAAGCTCTTTTCAAACAGGATATTACGGTTCACAAGTGGATCTTAGTAAGTAATTTTATTTTCAACAAAAACAATTTTCAATCAATATTTGATAATCCTTAAACTGGTGATCCATGGCATGGCCAGTTTACTTGTAGAATGCCTTGACTTGCTTCTTCTTGCCCTTTTCCATTGCATCTTCACTAATTCGGCCTCAGAAAATGCACAAGGAAATAATGAAATCCAGATTAAATTGGATATTACAAAAACTAAGTAATTGTTTTCAACTAAGCTTTTTTAGCACAGTGAAAATTGCATAAAATATTTTAATTAGTTATTTTATCTTAGTAAGTATAGGCTAAAACGTATAATTGAAGCTTTCTTTGGTGATCAGAGGAATTTATTGTCTAAAGCTAATTTTTTAAAGTTGTTTTCTTTCTATAACATTTTTAAGTATCACAATTAGAGAGATGCAAACCACTGGAATACCAACTTCTAATGTTGACAATAGAATTGATTTTTGTTTAAAAATTTGCAGTGCCATGTTGTATTCAGAAAGGCACATTCATACATATATATATATACACACATGAATGTACGTGTGTATAAATGTATATATATATATTTTATATATATGGCAGTGATGAAGTTGTTTTACTTTTATTTAATACTATCTTCTTGAGGTAAAGAAAAAAATTAGAAAACGTGCACTATTTTCTGGTTAAGTGGGTACTGGTTAGCTAAGATGTCACAGTATTGCCAATAAAAATCCTATGTTTCTTGGTGGCATTAAGCATATCATAGACTTTTTAAAGTAGTGGGAACACAGTTTCAGTGGTAGAATTTCATAACTTTTGAATAATAGATTAACAAATACCCACCAAGAAGCAAAAAGAAAAATGAGGAAATGTAATCCCATACTATTTTACTCAATAATAATGTTTTAACAATATAACTTGAGCTATATAATTGCTTGTAAAATATTTTCTTATGCTTTCATTTCCATTTCCACTTGTTCTGCAGATTTTTTTTATTGTATAATAAGTTCTAGGTGTTGTCATAGGCACCAAGGACAAGAGAAAATAGAACATGACCTTTCTCATTAACGAAAATAAGTCTATTATAAGAGAGGTCAAAGTATTACCGTATAATTTGCATAGAAGTTTAATGATGGAGATAGACAAGTTTTAGAGCAGTAATATTCAATAGAATATTGATACACATATGTAATATAAAATTCTATTAGCCATGTAAAAAGGTGGGAATGAAATTTATTTTAATGATATATATCATGTAACCTAATATTGCAAAATATTTTCATTTCTATATGTAATCAATATAAAAAAGGATTAATGAGATATTTTACCTTCTTTTTCTCTGTTAAGTCTTTAAAATCTGGCATGTATTTTATATTTATACAGTATACCTCAATTTGGACCAGTCAAAATTCAAGTTCTGTTTAACTGTGTGTTGCTGGTGGATAGAGCAGGTCTAGATCAATAAAAGGAGTGATTATTCATACTGGAGAAAACCAGGGTTGCCTCATTGAAGCAGGAACTCAGGAATCAGGACAGAGAATGTGCAAAGCCTTGAGAAGTGGAACAGTGTGAAGAGGTTCAAATCATACCTTAGGGCTAGAATGAAGGACTAACAAGAGAAGTGGATGGAGAGACCAGCAGGGACCAGACTCTGGAGGGTCCTCATAGATAGCTTCCCTCCAATAACTTCTCTGCTCTAGAATGAGCCTGTGGCATTAAATCTCAATGACCTGACCATATTAGAAAAAAAAAGTTTAATTAAATGTCTTCTTTGTGCCAGAAAAGAATTCATCAATGAGTAAATGTCAGTCTTAAGAAAAAAGATCATATGTCTTCGTTTTGAGGCTGTTACTGAAACCACCAGCCCAGTCTTTCACCTTCCTGGCTCTTTCTTACTTTGAAGGCAATTTTGCAAACGAAAGGGAAACCTACAGGATTAGCTCATGTTTTTCTTGGCCTCTTGAGATTTTGCTCTTCAGATGCCCACAGTGCATGTTTGAATCCTATGCTGGCAGAAGCTGGTAAAATATTTGGATTCAACGAGAGGAATGGGAGAAAAAGTGTTAAGAAATGTTTGGTGCCTTTAGCTTCCTTTTACATGACGCTCTTTCACACATTCATTTGTTAGGGCCAACGATTCCTAACACTGCAGTTGCAACCACAGACTTCTGACCTTTACTTAACAGAGAATATTTATTTAAATATAGACTCTTGGGCAGGAACAGAGTGCCTTAGAGAGAAGTCATTCATTTTTCCTTGGGATAACCTACCCTTGCACTTTTCCAATTGAGGAAATACAGAGCAATTGTCTGTGATCCCTAGAAACTGTGTCCAGCAAGCTGCATCCAGGAGTATTTGTTAAGTTTGTTTTGTGGGTATTTAGCTTGGTTTCGTTTCCATTTAATTTTTAAAAGAAAAAAGGAGTGTCAAATCATGTAACTTCTCCTATAAGAAAAAACAATTTTTTCTCCATCAAATGAATGTGAGAAATTGTCACATGAAAAGTAACTATAGCTTTTATGTTCATTTCATTTCTTTCTATCCTTTCTTCCCATATTGGATCTAAATTTGAAATACGTGTGTTTATATATACCTATATATTTCTAATTTGTGAAGCAGTTAATTACATATTCACTTTTCTTCCTCTCTCTTTCTCTTTAAAACATGATTTTCTCCAATGCTCTATCTTACAACAATTTCTCTCTCGGTATTTACCCTGTCCCACAAACCACACTTATGAATTCAGCTCTTTCATATGGTGTTTGTATGTGTTTCCTGCTGTTGCTGTAAGAAATCGTCACAAATTTAGTGGCTCAAAACAACATAAATGTATTATCTCATAGCTCTGGAAGTCAGGGGTCCTAAAATCGAAGTGCTGGCCGGGCTGTATGCCCTTACCTCTTCCACGTTCTCGAGCCTTCAAGGCCAGTAGAGTAGCATCTCCAAATCTCTTTCTTTCTATTCCTGTCTCCTTCTTCACAGCTCCTTCTCTGACTCTCCTGAGTTCTTAGTTCTAAGCTTTCCCTGTAAGGACTCTTGTGATTACATTCTGCCACCTGGATAATCTAGAATAATCTCCCCATCTTGAGATTCACAAATTAATCACATCTGCAAAGTCTCTTTTGCCATATAAAGTACTATGTTCACAGGTTCTAGAGATTTGGGGAGGAGGAGGTATTATTCTGCCAGCATCAGCGATGACTCCTAACCTTTTCTAGCCCCTCATCTCCCTTATTTTTCCAACTGTATGTACGTACACAGGCAAATCAAACACAATAGGCTCAAAGATGAATGTTTTCTCTTCTCCCACTAAACTGAGTGCTTCAGTTCCATTGAAACACCATTGGTGCATCACGTAAGCAAAGTCACCAAGCTGGAGAACTAGGGACTGTCTTGGCCTGAGTGTTTTCACCCCCACTTGCACCAAAGTCAAGGCTTTGACTATTTTTTTAGCTCCTACACATCTCTAAATGCATATCCTC
This sequence comes from Physeter macrocephalus, assembly GCF_002837175.3. NCBI lineage: Eukaryota > Metazoa > Chordata > Mammalia > Artiodactyla > Physeteridae > Physeter > Physeter macrocephalus. Next base: position 144,130,973 of record NC_041214.2, read on the forward strand.
TGTTTTATTTCTACTACCTCTTTCTCGGTTCATGTATTGTTTATTCTCATATGAACTTCCACAATAGCCTGTGTTCTCTGCCCTCATCCTGCTCCCCCAAATGTTTTCCCCAGGGTTCATTCTAAAATGTAAAATATGGTTCCTACAGTTAAGCCTTTTAATGTCTCCCCACTGCCTATAGTCACACATTCTTTCACATTGCATGTGATCTTGTCTCTGATTATTTCTTCAGCGGTATATTTTACAACTTCCCATTACATGTCACAGGACTTGGTTCCTTGCTTGTGGTTCATTTGCTCTCATTCACATTCCTTGAGCTTTGTTGATTCTCCTAACATAACCCTGGCTAGTTCTGGCTTTGAATCAACATCTATTGCACTGTGTGGTTATCATCTGTGTATGTGTTTTTCCAAACTGTAAGTTTCTTGAAGACATTTCTTACTTGATTTTATGTCCCCAGCACTTAACTAAGTCCTTAGCACAAAGTGCATTTTGAATAATAAACCCTGTTATTTTGGTTTAGTAAATTCATGATCAAGAGGCTTTTTAAACTCTTTCAAATTATAAAAAAGGATTAGTTTTAGTGTTCCGGGAGAGTTGATAATTCATGAGAACTTTGGCCTAATGCATTGCTTGGGGGATGTGGGAAAATTAAAGAGAAGTATTAGGTTTTATAATAAAGCAGGAAATTATACTGACTACCTGGAAAGCATGTGAACTTTTGGTGAAAGAAATATATAAACATATTTTCTGTAAAATATGCTTGTCCAGAATTTCCATGTGTTTGAAATGCAGGCTGTGTTCTTTCCTCTTTTTCTTTCTTTCTCTTTTTTCTTTCTCCCTTTCTTGTCCCTGCCTCCTTCCTTCTCTCTCTCTCTCTTTTAATATCGCTCTTTCTTTCCTCTTCTTTTAAAATAATACGCTTGAAATTTACCATAAGTCACTGTTCTCATCAGCGGCTTGTTTTGGGTGGTTTCAGGCATAGGAATCTATTTTTAAAAGATCGTCTTACAGTCTTTCTCTCCCTTCCTTCAGCCTCACCCCTGTTTTAACCTAACCATGACCTGAGCAGCTCTCAACTTCAGCTGTACCTCCATCCCTCACTTATGTCTTTTTTGTTGTTGTTAAGTGTTAGTTTGGCATATAAGACTCAAATGCTGCAGTTCATTTTGAGAGGTCTGAGATCTCCTACCAGCTTTACCCAGTTAACATACAATTCCTGAAGCAATTATTCCTGGCATTGACTTTTCTTCTACATTAGTTCATGTAGAGAGGAAAGAACAAGAGATTGGTCACTAGCTGAAATTTTGTATAAGAATCTTTATCTCCAGCTGTCTTGGCTGTTTGTGTTTACATGTTTGTACATAGGTATGTGCATGATCTTGCTTTACCCATAGCTCGTGGGGAAAGGTCTGATGATATGGGTAGGATGAGAGGAAATTGGAATTCCTTTCATAAGAATCCAGTATTTAAGACCACCGCATACACAAAAATAAGATGCACCACGTGGCAAGTTCTTCACTGGAAATGGCTATCGTGAATACAGAGGACGTTGGTCTTTCCTTAGCTACACACTATATCAAACTTTCTATCCTGGGGAGGAGGTATGCGCTGTCTTGATCCCTAGCTGCCAAAGTGTGGCCGTTTGACCTTGTGTTTGTCAAGCAGATGCCCCCACTGAGAAAATGGCACAAAGATACAAAAGACATATCCAATGAGAAGCTGGCAATTGAGAACCCAAGGTGCTATAGTTAGTTTCCAGTGATTGGGGCTTCCTAAGTAGACAGTTTTTAAGGAAGAACCATGACTATGTTCTCACCACTCATGTCTCTTTGCTTCTATCATTTTCTAAGCCTAGTTCTCTAGGCTTTCATTCATTTCTGGAGGCATCTGACAGCCTTGTTGCTAATAACCTCTACCTGTTGATGAAATAAAATTTATATTTTAAGGCAGGACAGGAAAAAAATTAAACATCAAATTCTCTCTGTGTGTTTGTTTGGCCTCCTCCTTTCCTCCCTGATATGCAGTGTGCATCTGCGTTACACACTAACCAGAGCTCCTCAAAGATGGGAATGTCTGCTCAACCATAAAGAGGAAATTTTTTTTCTTAATTCTGACACTAACAGTGTAACTTCTTAAAAGGATAGTGTTCTTTCCCAACTCTGTAGGAGGTCATGGTGACTCTGCTTGCTTTGTATGTGCTTACCTGGACTGTGGATCTTTGGTGAGCTTTATGTAAAATATCAGTTTGTCATTTTGTCATTTTGATGTACAATCCTTTGTCTCAAACATGTATATGACTATGCCTTTGACTTCTAACAGGAAAAATAGTTCTCAGAGCTTTCTGAGAATTTGCTTCCTGGGTTAAAATCCTCAGTTTGGTTCAAATAAAATTCCCTTTTACTTCTTAACTTGATAGTTAATTGAATTTCATCAACACTGTCAAGTTCACTAGAATTGGTTTGTGTTTGCAACCAAGAATGCTGACTAATTTGGTTAGGATTTGGTGAGAAAAGAACACTGAGGAAAGGTGTTGAAGTTCCATTTGTCGTTGACCGAGGGCACTTCCTGGGGATGATAATTCTCCAACTCTTCCATACCGTCCAGCTCACAGACTGAGAAGAGACGCTTGTCTTAGAGCCACAAATGCTTACAAAGGGAGCCACAATGCTTACTGCCCATGTGGCAAGAGTGAGTACCGTTCTAAGGGCTTACACAGAGGGCACTAACGTTGTGATGGCTTTTGTGATGTGTCAACTTGACTAGGCTCCAGTTCTCAGTTACTCAATCAAACATGAATCCAGGTGTTGCTGTGAAGGTACTTTGTAGATGTAATTAAAGTTCCTAATAATGTGTCTTTAAGGAAACAATTATCCTGGATAATCTGAGTGGGACTGAGTCAATCAGTTGTAAAACCTTAAATAGAGGGCTGGCATTTCATCAAGACAAACAGAAGAAACTCCTCTTGTAGGCAACACCTTAGACCTCCTCCCATGGAGTTCCATCCTGCTTGCTATCTTCCCTTCTCATGGATGACAGTTTCAGCCTGAACCATGGTTTCAAAGCTTCCTCTTTCTAAACACCTACTCCATTGATTTCAGACTTTGTTGGTCAGTTCCCGCAACCATGTCATCTATCTATCTATCTATCTATCTATCTATCTATCTATCTATCCATCCATCTCCTATCTTGTTTGTGCACAGACACACATGCTCTACAGGTTCCACATCTCTGGTTGTATTCTGACTTGTATAGACAATTTTGATACTTGGCAGTGGGTACTGCCATAACAAATAATAAAAATGTGAGGGAGGCTTTGGAATCAAGGGGGTGGAGTCTGGAAGACATTTGAGGAAAATTTTGAAAGCATGGTAGAAAATGCCTAAATTGTCTAGCAGGAAAATGGGGATGTCAATCCTACACCTGCATGGAACTAGATTCTGTGCCAACGACCTAGATAAGCTCAGAAGACATTCTTCCGCAGAGCCTCTAAATAAATGACCAAGTTGTCCAACACCTTAATTTTGGCAGCCTTCCTGGACTTCTGACAGACAGAATTGTGAGAGAGGTTTTTAAAGCCTCTAAGTGAATGATGATTTGTTACGTAAGAATAGAAAATACAAACACTATATACTAGTGGCCAGTCACAATGAAAGCCTTGCAAAAGAAAGATTAAGTAAAATAAACTACGCTCCCCACCACTGCAGTTGACCCCAACCTCATACTTTTTCTCTTCTTACTATCCTTTCTAGATTTTGTTTTCCTCCAACAGCACTTTTGTTTGTCCGGTTCGCTTGCACATAGCACTGAGCAGGGAATCCAGGTAAGATCAGGCAGGTACAGAGGGCATGACTCCCATGCTACCTACCTATGTTGCACTTTCTTCTTTCCTTTTCTTTTCTATCTTTTCTTTGAGTTGCAGAGAGGCACTTTACAATGACCCAACAGAGAAGGAAAAGACTTTGGCCTGCTTCATGAGCCAGCCGAGTGCGTTGATGAGCGAGACAAATGGATGGCTGTCACACTGTTATGGAATGAATGTTTATGTCATTCCCACCACCCTCAGTTCATATATTGAAGCTCTAACCCCCAAGCTGGTGGTATTAGGAGGTGTGGCCTTTGGGAGGTAATTAGGTTTAGATGAAGTCATGAGGGTGGAGCCCCCATGATGGTATTCATGCCCTTATAAAGAGAAGTAACACCAGAAATTACTCTCTCTGCCACGTAAGGACACAGTGAACAGGTGGCCATCTACAAGCCAGGAAGAGGGCTCTCAACAAGAACCAAATCTGCTGGCACCATGATCTTGGACTTCCCAGTCTCCATAACTATGAGAAATGAATGTCTGTTGTTTAAGCCACCCAGGCTATGGTATTTTGTTATAGAGGCCTGAGCTGACTAAGACACACACTTTAGGCTCATTGAACGTGGACCTCCTAAACAGAACGTGGACTTCCTAAATCTTTCCATGGGCAGATCTTCACCTTTGAGTGAATTCCTGTTTACTGATTTGTTATGTAACTGTGTTTTCTACCTTGCCCACTTGTGGTTGTCAATGGGTTAAGATATATCTAAACATGCCCCAGTGCATCCCCTGATGCTTATGCCTCTATTTTCCTTTAACGGCAATCTAAGTGTCTCACAATAATCAGGGTTGATTATACCTGCCAGTACAGTAACTTGCCCCCCTCCCCAGGTCTACTGGCATGAAGAGACCAAAATGATCATGTAGAATTAGTAATTTTAAAGTTCAATCCTTATTATTTTAAGTTAAGTCCTTACTATTTCTCTTGGTCAAAGAGTCCTCCCTAACCCACCCATCCTCCACCTGGCATCTGTACTTCTATTGGTAGTTCAGCAGGGCCTAAAGTCATTGGAAAGAGAAGTATAAATGTTTTTCAGTGGGTCCCTGAGAATGATGGTGTGAGGGGCCACACTTCTTTCTACTTCTTGATTCCCAAGCCTATGTGCTCTATCTGGGTTGCTGTACCATGCCATGGCTGTTGACTTTAAGTATACACGTTGTCTTGAATGAAAATGCCCCAACCCCATAGACTGTCCCATGTAATCAACAATTTAGCTGTGCTTTTCAAAAGCTGTTTCAATGCTCTATCAGGCAAGCAACTTCATGATGATGAAGTACATGCTACAAATTATCAGTCCTGTGGCTGTGTGCCCAGGGTTACAGATCTTTCCTATCAATTTTGTCGCTTGGTTCAAGGTAATATTTGCTGTTACACAGAATTTTTAATGAGTTTGCATTTTGGTGCTGGCCAAGACGCTGTCAGCATGACAGGCAAACCCATATTCAGAAAACATACCAATCCCTGTGAGGGAAAATTGCTGCTTCCCCAACCCCAGTGTGGAAGTATGCAAATCTTTTGTGTCTCATGTTAATGCCCATAAGAGAGGGATGGTTGGTCTCAAAGGTTTGTTTCAGTCTGCTCTTGATAGGTTAAACATTTAGCAGCATTGAAGCTTGATCAGGGTTGGTGAAGAGGATTAAAGGATTCTATTCTTGAGCCCATGTATACCCCTTCTATCAGAGTTACTTATAGATAGACCCACTGTGCAAACACTGGGGTGGCAGATGACAAAGTTTTTCTTACTTCCACTGGATGGGTCATCCTGTGTATAGGTTTGTTTAGTGCCTTATGAATTTTGCTGTTTCCAGACACTTGACTATGCAGCCAAGCCATTAGGCACTGCTCAGGATTCCATAAACTTAGGCCACTTCTCTTTCACACAAAGTTTATGACCACAAAAACTTCTCAAAGCTCTGCCCACTGACATATTTCTCTCTCATCAGGGACTTTTATAGTCATTCCTAAATGGAGTTGTATTAGTATGACAACAGTCCATTTTGACTCACAGCAACATATTAAATCGATCCATCCATAAACTAGGACCAGATTTTCTATCCTCTCTATCATCTGGTTGTAGGGAGTCCTCCACAAGGTCATAGATTTGAGCTAAAGATAGGAGTCAGGGAAAGAGACATAGGTGACTTGAGATCTTAGTCATCTATTTTGCATAATTTGTTCATGACCTTTAGAATTGGTTGGGCCCAAATTCGCTATTTGTATCATTTGGTAGATGTTACTGTGCTCAATCTAACTTATGATTTGATGGATCAGACAATATCCACCTCTTGATGGGTGTCCTTTACCACACTGCCACTTGATATCATGTGTGCTGTTGCTCAGTCTCTAGTAGGGCCCAGTAACATGTAAGAAGCTGTGTTTCAAATGGTGACTTGTTCTTTGCTAAAGATGGTATGGGCTTTCTCTAATATCTAGAGCAAGGTAATTTTCTCTGTGGCTTGCCAGAGATGATATATAATGTCCTATCTACCAAAAACCCTCCTGCACTGTGGAATTGGCTAAATCATTTGAGTCAAGTGGAAGAGTTACTTGTACTACAGCTTGAAACTACTGCAGAATCATCTCTCTCTGGGGCACATTCAAGACTGCCAGCCTTCTGAGTCCTTCAATACATGGGTAAAATGGTATTCTCAAGTGTGGTATGCATTGTTTCCAAAATCCAAATAGGCTAGTTGAACTTTTCAGCACCCTACTTTTCACCACCTGTGATGGATTGGAAGTACAAGTGAAGAGATAATGATTGGTTTTGTAATAGCTCTTCACAGGAAATACATGGAAAAAGTAATAATTATCAAGATTATTAGATTGGTTAGCTGTTGTTAGTGACCATATAGGCTCTGAAGGAAGAAATAGAGGTTATCAAATAAAGTCGCAGAGTGAAAGCCAGAAGCTGTTCTTTGCAGCATTTAAATAGGCTCACGTCTCCTTTAGCTGAAGAGCAGTATGCATGGAAAACCAAGCTTGAGATTTGATAGTAAGAGAGTTACGGTTGAAAGGAGGCTAAATTTGTATTTCCTGGCAAATTCTTCTGTATTGAATTCTGGGTCCTGATAAGGGAATACTAGAATACTGAGCCTAGATGGAGACATTTGGGAGAACGCTCTTGGACCCTATGAGCCAGCAAGGATATATCCCCTCCCTCCATCTTGATAGCCCCAAATTGACTAAAACTATGCAAAGGATTCACCCAAGCTAGATGCCTCTCAAGATAACGTTGTTCTCACTATCGACTCCTACTTCTCTTCATTGCTTCTAAACCAATCATACAGATTAAGTCTTAACCTGGCGTGACCATGAAAATCATGCTCCTGCTAAGGGAAGAGAGGGACTATTCAACATATAACTGCAAATCTGGCTAATATGCACCAACAAGAAATGGGTGCTCCTGCCTGGGGATGGATCTTGAAGGCACTGGATTAGGGAGAACGGAACACATGCATGGAGAAAAGTGACTCCATTCATATGGCCACAATCAGGAAAAAAAAATAGCATTCATCCATTGTAGCTACAGAAATTTACTGCATATGTATGCGTGGGTATCTATTTTTTCTCCAAATTTGCCTTCCTAAAATATTATAAATTCTTTGAGGTCCAGGACACAATCATGGTTGACTTGCCCCTTACTTTCTACAATTTCAATAAATATGCATTGAATAAATGATGTAGGAATGATACAGGAAGAAAGCAGTAAACCACTGGCCTGTCATTGATTCTGATTTGCGTCAATTATGCCTGAAAGTAGATGTTTTGCAATATGAGGTTGTTCTAAGAAAGCAGCACTCATGAGATTCTTCAAGAGAAAATTGCACTTAATTTGATTTATCATTTTGATTGGCGACTACAAAGTTTTCATAAAAGTTGTAAGTTTCTACTCTTGTAGGAATGTCAGATAATAAAAAAGAGGGGGTGCAAACTGAACTATATGCAAGCAAAGTGTCACTGTTAAAAAGAAAAAAAAAGGAAAATACTCTTAGATTCTAGAAATAATTGGCAGCTTGGAAAAATCCACCTGGCCAGTTAGCTTTCCTCATTCTGCAAACACTGAATAGCATATTTTCATTATAAACTCATGGCCAAAGTGTAAGACTAAACTCTGAAATGCCTGTGATTATTCGTGTGGGCAGGAACTGTTATGATTGGCTGGGTTTCAGGTTTGAGTGTCTGTAGACAGAGCAGCGCCAGAAGGTATTAGATCAGAGTCAATCTCCTCCAAACATCTTAAAGGGGGACTGAACTAGGGGCTCCAGGAGTCTTCATTTGGTTTTACCATTGAACTTGCTTCCTTCTCTATGTTCCTGGACTTTGAAGACCTCCCTGCCCATGAAACTAGGAACCAATGCTTCCCAAGAGTCTCACAGAAAAAAGAAATAGAATTGGAACCCATGGAATAAAGCGTATTTAGTGGTCATTGGGAGCAGCAACTGTTTTTCAGAAAAGTTTATTTCCTTTATTCTCAGAATTTCTAATTTTTCTTTGGCTAAACAGTCTCTTTAGAAACCCATCAATTTAATTCTAATGTACATCTGGCATTATACTATATTTTTCATTTTTCCTAGGAATACATCTTCTGCAAATCTAAATTAACAAATGGAAGGAAGCAAAGTATACTGCTTTTATGGCTTGGGTAATTTCTCAGTTTATTTATACACCTGAATCTTAACTGCAACAGCACACCATTAGCTGGGAAAACAGAATCATCCTTTAGGCAGTGAGAGGAAAATTAGAAAACATATTTGGTTGTAACAGGATTTATTTATTTATTGCAACATGGTCACAGACTGAAGTATAAAAATAGCACTGTGATACTGTGATTTATAATAAGAAATATTTATTTGCTCTTTGACCCTATTTCTGTCACAGAGTTCCAAAAACTCTTGGAATTTCCTAAGTGCTGAGAGCCTTAAAGGTGTCTTTTGTTATGTTAATGAAACGACTGGGAGGGGGTTTGCCATGACAAATAAGGGAGCGATTAGAGGGGGTTGAAACTTTCAGTCTCACCCCACTTCTTTACCCAGTCCACCTTTGCGGGAGGAAAAAGGGGGAAATCTCCAGCTGCCAATGATTTAATCAATTGTTTCTAAGTAATAAACCTACATAAAAACACTAAAGGACAGGGTTTGGAGAACTTCTGGGTTGGTGAACATAAAGGTGCTGAAAGAGTGATTCTCAGAGAGGCATAGAAACTCCTAACTCTTTCCCCATGCCTTGCCCTGTGCATCTCTTAGATCAGGCTGTTCCTGAGTTCTATCCTTTTATAATAAACTGGTGTTCTAGTAAATAAAATATTTCTCTGCGTTCTGTGAGCTGCTATAGCAAAAGAATCGAACCCGTGGAGAAGGTTGTGGGAACCTCCGGGTTATACCCAGTTGTTCAGAAGTACAAGCAATAACCTCGGCTTGCAACTGGTGACTGGTGCCTGCAGCGGGGGAGAAGACAGCAGTCTTGTGGGTCTGAGCCCTCAACCTGTGGAATCTGATGCTGGCTTTGGCTAAATCGTGTCAGAATTGAGTTGAACAGTAGGACACCTAGCGGAGTCGGGAGAATTGCCTGGGAGTATGGGGAAGCCTGCCCCTAACCACCACACGCTACGCACATTGAAGTTTGGATGCAGAGCACAAATAACCACAAACTGATTACCTTCAGTTTTTCTTTTTTAAAAAGTTAGAGAGTTTATGTGGTCTGAATTCTTTCTCCATCACGTTCCTCCTGTCCCCTCCCCATTCCACCCCTGCAGCCTGGCCCTTTCTCCCAGGCCTTGAAGCAACTTCTTAAGGTAAGTCTACTAAAGAAAAAACCTATTTGTGAATAAACTAAGTTTGAAGTGTTGATTAAAACTAATTCCTGATCGTTGGCTTCTAGCTCTCTTGAACGTTTTATGGCCAGTTTATGTCATTTAACATAACTTTGCTTCTTCTCATAAAAAAAGAAAAATAAAACAACAGTATCAAATTAAAAGCTCTCACTTCTGCTGTAAAGCTTGTGATGTCATCAAAATCCACTCCACTGGATTGTATATTGTATATATTTATCATTAAAAATATTGTATATATTTAAATTGTACAACAAGAAGATTTGATATACATAAACACTGTAAAATGATTTGCACAATCAAGTTAATTAAGACATCCATCACGTCATATACTTAACTCAATTTTCTTTTTGGGGGGAGGAGAACACACGATTTACTCTCAGCAAATTTCAAGTACACAATACCGTATTATTCACTGCAGTCACTATGCTGTACATTAGAGCCTTACTCATCTTATAACTAAGTTTGTACCTTTTGATTGACCTGCATCTCCCCATCTCCCCCACCCTTACCCCTGGCAATCACCATTTTATCATTTCACATTTTTCTCCATGATATCATTATTTTTGGTGTTGTTTTTTAAGATTCCACATAAAAGTGACACCATGCAGTATCGGTCTTTCTCTGTCTGGCTTATTTCAATTAGCTTAATGCCCTCCAGTTTCATCTACGTTGCCCTGAATGGCAGAATGTCCTTCTTTTTCATGACTGAATAATATTTCATAACATATAGCACATTTTCATTATCCATTCATCCCTTGTCAGACACTTAGGTTGTTTTAATGTCTTGGCTATTGTAAATAATGCTGCAATAAACATGGGAATACAGATGTCATTTCCTTTGGATATATACCCAGAAGTGAGACTGTTGGATCATATGAAAGTTTTGTTTTTAATTTTTGAGGAATCTCCACACTGTTTTAAAAAATGGCTGTACCAATTTATATTTACACCAACGGAGTACAAGGGTTCTCTTTCTCCACCTTCATCAACACTTTTTACCTCTTTTCTTTTTTATAATAGCCATTCTAACAGGTGTAAGGTGATATTTTATTGTGGTTTTTGATTTGCATTTCCATGATGATTAGTAATGTTAGCGCCTTTTCATGTACCTGTTGACCTTGTCTATATCCTCTTTGGAAAAATATGCCTGTTCAGGTCCTTTACCTATTTTTTAATTGGATTGTTTATGGTTTTGTTTTTGAATTGTATGAGTTCCTTATATACTTTGGATATTAATTCCTTGTCAACTATGTGACTTGCAAATATCTTTACCCATTAAGTAGGTTGCATTTTTATGTTATTTATTGTATCCTTGCTATACAGAAGCTTTTTAGTTTGCTGTAGTCCCACTTGACTTTTTTAGCTTTTGTTGCCTGTCTTTGGGCAACATATCCCCAAAAACTTATTGCCAAGACCAAGAACATGAGATACCTTTCCATTTATTTGTATCATCTTTAATTACTTTTATCCATGTCTTACAGTTTTCAGTGTACAGGTCTTTCACCTCCTTGGTTAAATTTATTCCTAGGTATTTTACTGTTTTCAGTGCTTTGCAAATGATATTCTTTTTGACATTTCTTTATCAGACAGTTTTTGTTAGTGTAAAAAATGCAACTGATTTTTGCATGTTGATTTTGTACACAGCAACTTTACTGAATTTGTTTATTTGTGCTACAGTTTTGTTGGAGTCTTTAGGGTTTTCTACATATAAGATCATGTCACCTACAAACAGAGACAATTTTACTTCCTCATTTCTGATTTGGATGCATGTTCTTTCATTTTTGGTCTAACTGCCTGGCTAGGACTTCCAGTACTATGTTGAATAGAAGTGGCTACAGTAGGCATCCTTCTCTTGTTCCTCATTTTAGAGGAAAATCTTTTAGCATTTCCCCATTGAGTAGGATGTTACCTGTTGGCTTGTCATCTATAACCTTTGTTATGTTGAGGTACATTCTTTCTATGCCTAGTTTATTGAGAGTTTTTATCATGAAAGGATATTGAATTTTGTCAAAAAATTTTTTGTACCTATTGAGATGATCACATGATTTAAAATCCTTCATTCTATTAATGTGGTGTATCACATTTATTGATTTGTGTATATTGAGCCATCCTTGCATCCCAGGGATAAATCCCACCAGATCATGGTGTATGATCCTTTCATTGTGCTTTTGAATTTATTTTGCTAGTATTTTGTTGAGGATATTTGCATCTATTTTCATCACAGATATTGTCCTGTACTTTTCTTTTCTTTGATATCCTTGTATAGCCTTGGGTAATGCTAGCCTTGTAAAATGTGTTTGTTTGGAAATATTCCTTCTTTGATGTTTTTGGAAGAGTTTGAGAATAGTTGGTATTAATTCTTCTTTAAAAGGTTAGTAGAATTCACCAGGGAAGCCATCTGGTCCTAAACTTTTATTTCATGGGACATTTTGAATTACTGATTTAATCTCCTTGCTTTTTATTTGTTTGTTCAGATTTTCTCTTTCTTCATGATTCATTATTAGTAAGGTATATGCTTCTAGAAATTTATCCATTTCTTCTAGCTTATCTTATTTGTTGGCATATAATTGCTCATATTAGTGTCTTATGAGCCTTTGTATTTCTGTGGTATCAATGTAATGTCTCCTCTTTTACTTATAATTTTACTTATTTGAGTCATCTCTTCTTTTTTTTAGTCTAGCTAAGATTTACCAATTTTGTTTATCTTTCTAAAAAACAGACTCAGTTTTGTTAATCTCTTCTATAGCCTTTCTAGCCTCTATTTCAATTTTTTTCTGATTGCATCTTTATTATTTTCTCCCTTCTGTTAATTTTGGGCTTAGGCTGTTCTTAGTTAGCTCCTTGAGGTGTAATATTAGGTTGTTTATTTGAGACTTTTTTTTATGTGTAGGTGTTTATCACTTTAAACTTCCCTTTTAGAACTGATTTTGTTGCATCCCATAAATTTTAATATGTTGTGTTTCCACTTTCATTTCTCTCAAGATATTTCTGATTTTTCTTTTAATTTCTTCTTTGATCCGTTGTTCGTTCAGATATGTGTTAATTTCCATGTACTTGTGGATTTTTCAGTTTTTCTCCTATTACTGAGCTCTAATTTCATGCCACTGTGACCAGAAAATATCTGATATGACTTCAGTCTTCTTAAATATGTTAAGACTTAGTTTGTGGTCTAACATGATTTATCCTAGGGAATGTTCCATGAGCTCTTGAGAAGAACGTGCATTCTCCTGTTGTTGGATGAAATGTTCTCTATATGTCCATTTGGTTCATTTGCTCTAAAGTGTAGTTCAGGTCTATTATTTCTTTATTGATTTTCTGTCTGGATGATCTATCCATTGTTGAAAGTGGGATATTGAAATCCCCTACTAGTATTGCATGTTGACTATTTCTACCTTCACGTGTTAATAATTGCTTAATACATTTAGGTGCTTTGATGTCAGGTACATGTATATTTACAATTATTGTATCCTCTTAATAAATTGACCCATTTATAATTATATAATGACCTTCTTTGTTTCTTGTTACAGATTTTGAGTTAAAGTCTATTTTGTCTGATATAAGTATAGCCACCCCTACTTTCTTTTGGTTACCATGTGCATGGACTATCTTTTTCCATTTCTTCACCTTCAGCCTATGTGTGTCCTTAAGCTAAAGTGAGTCTTTTGTAGGCAGCATATAGCCATTCTATGCCTTTTGTTTTAAGAATTTAATCCATTTACATTTAAAGTAATTATTCATATATAAGAAATTACTAATGCCATGTTGCTGATTGTTTTCTGACTGCTTTGTAGTTATTTTGCTCCTTTTATCTTTTCTTGCTGTCTTCCTTTGTGAATTGATGATTTTCCATAGTGGTATAATTTGATTCTTTTATCTTTATCTTCTGTGTATCTACTCTAGGTTTTGATTGGTGGTTACCATAAAACAACTTATAACTGTCTATTTTAAGCTGATAACAACTTAACTTCAGTTGTATACAAAAGCTCTACACTTTTACTTGATGCTCCCCCACATTTTATGTTGCTGATGTCAGAATTTAATCTTTTCTATTGTGTATGCATTAACAAAATGTTGTAGCTGCTACTTTTAATTTTTGTCTTTTAACTTTTATACTAGAATTTAAACCAATTTAACACCACCATTACAGTATTAGTTTTGTGAATCTGACTTTACATTTACCTTTACCAGTGAATTTTATGCTTTCATATGTTTTCATGTTACTAAGCATTCTTTCATTTCAGCCTGAAGAACTCCCTTTACTTTAGAAGGCAAATCTAGTACTGATGAATTCCCTCAGATTTTGTTTGTCTGGGAAGTCTTTATCTCTCCTTCATTTCTGAAGGACCTCTTTACCATGTAAAGCATTATTGGTTAACATTATTTTTCTATAAGCACTTCGAATATATCATCCCACTGTCCTAGCCTGCAAAGTTTATACTGAGATATTCACTAATAACTTTATCAGGTCAAAGCCCTAATTTAGGACCCAGAGGGTGGTTAAGGCTTCAACTTAGGACAAAGTGGGGGGGCAGGTTGAACATAGTGGCAGCTCCAGTCTTGTTGATGGTAAAGTTTTGTGGTGTCCCAGTACTGGATAGCCAGGTGTGGCAGCCACTACAACCTCTGGGGGCAGGTCTCACCACAGTGACAGCTCCAGCTCTGGGGAGAGGACGCATAGAGAAACTGCTGGCAGCACTACAGTTGAGTACAGCAGTGGTGGAAACTGTGCAGATTCTCTACAAAGGCTGCAGATGTCCACCGGTGTCCAGGATTGCTGGGCCCCACCTGTTCTCCTTTTGCATCTATTTGAAATCTCTCCAATGTCATCTCTTTTGGTGTTGAGCTCCTCTGTACTGGAGTATGGGGTGACACAGGTAAAATGCTCCATGTGCTTTTCTATGCGGCCACCCTTTTTCTGTGTTCCACAGGGTTTTGTAGAACAGAGCTTTCCCAGAGCTACTTTTGTTGCTTTGCAGTCATTTATTGTTAGTGTATTTGTGCATGTGTGAGAGAGAGAAGTGTTGGACCTCCTACTCCTCCATCTTGCTGACATCACCTGTCATGGTACAAATTTAGAAATAACCTCTCATAATAGAAAAAAGATAATTGATTAATTTATTTTTTATTGAAATGTATATTATAGAAAATTATGTGCCCTCATAGTATGATCTAATATTGTTGAAGCTTTTATTTAATTAATAATTTCATGTTTAAGGTTGCAACAGTTTTTGTTAGTAGAATTTATTTGAAACTTTTTTTTTTTTTTTGCTTTCAGGGAAAATTGCACCATGCCATATCTGAATAATACTTGTGCTATTTTCTAAAGCTTTACATGTTTGTCATAAAGATCGGTAGAAGTGCTCATTTATTCCTAAATGAGAAATAGATAAAGAAAGAATTTGACTTCTGGAAGTTTGCCAGTTCAAGTAAATTTGGGACTAGCCACTTTAACAAAGAGTCTGTCTCATTCTTTTCCTGCATAGTCCAAAGGTATATGTGGAAAATATGTATTCAGTAGCATGGTCTAAGATATTCAGTAGTATGAGAGCTTTGAAAGTATAAAATAATGGACTTGGCAAAGAGAATCAGATGGTTTCTCTTTTATGACCAACTACTGCAGGAGCCAGGATACTAGTGCCAGTAGCCCCAGTAGAATGCCCAGACACGTGAACTACATACTTGATTGGGTACTTTACCCCTTGAATCACGTACATTAAGGTCAAGTTGCTAATGTAATAGGACCTCGTGACATTTTATAAGGTAGATAACAATAGTAATCCTTTATAGGTTGACATTCTGAGAGTAGAATTTTTTTTTTTTTTTTTTTTTTGTGGTATGCGGGCCTCCCTCTGCTGCGGTCTCTCCCGTTGCGGAGCACAGGCCCCGGACGCGCAAGCTCAGCGGCCATGGCTCACGGGCCCAGCCGCTCCGC
>NC_041214.2:144146702-144177141 GCF_002837175.3 Physeter macrocephalus
AGCGGCCATGGCTCACGGGCCTAGCCGCTCCGCGGCATGTGGGATCATCCCAGACCAGGGCACGAACCCGGTTCCCCTGCATTGGCAGGCAGATGCGCAACCACTGCGCCACCAGGGAAGCCCCAGAATTTTTTTTTTAATAATGTTTTCTAGCCATTCTTTTGGTTTATAGAAATTTAAATTGATGCGAAAGTAGCTAAATCATGGTAGATTTTCGGAAACAGTCTTACTGTCTTTCAAAAGTAGCTCTGGAGACAATACGGAGATAGGATTTCATGTTAATTATCAACTCACTGAAATCTCACAATTCAAACAAATCACTTCTATAATTTGCACTGAAAATGTCTTTCTAACTTTCATTTGGGATGATTTAATTTTTAACTCAAAATTCTCATTGATTTCTAAAACACAATATTTCAAAGAGAAAAGTTAATTTTTAAAATTAAATAAATTTGAAAGAGTTGGTACTTATTTATCAGCTGATTAAATTTAACATTTCAACATAAATATGTTCACTGAAGAGTCTCTAAAATGAGATATTAGATCTTTCTGGAAACTAGCTTTTCCTAGTGTTTTTCCTTATTTTTTTTCTTCTCTTTGACATGCTCTTTTTTTGTCATTACCTTCATGGAATATAGCTTAGGTGACTGTAGAGGGGATGGATAACATCATCCACATTTCCTACACTTCCCTGAAATCATCTCCAGGCCTCCTCAACCTTCCACATGCACATCTCCCTCTTGACCTAAGTAGCTTTCCACAGGACAAGGAGTCAGTATGGGTACAGACTTTTATTATGAATATATTGAAGAGATCTATGTAATATCTTTTTTTATTATACCAATCAAACCAGCATCTGTTTGCTATTGTTGTAGTTTGGTTGTTGGTTGTTCAGAGTGCTTTACTTTTTTTTTTTTTTTTTTTTGCAGTACACGGGCCTCTCTCTGTTGTGGCCTCTCACGTTGCGGAGCACAGGCTCCGGACGTGCAGGCTCAGCAGCCATGGCTTATGGGGCCAGCTGCTCCACGGCATGTGGGATCCTCCCAGACTGGGGCACAAACCCATGTCCCCTGCATCGGCAGGTGGACTCTCACCCACTGCACCACCAGGGAAGCCCCAGAGTGCTTTTCTAAGGGTGGTGAAGGAAATGAACTTTCAAATTGTACTGAAATCAGTACTTACAGGTTCAGCACACAGTCCAAATGACTTAATTACTACTACTTAGTAGACAGTGCTCAGTGGGTTAAGGTCTGGTACCTCTAACCAGATTTCATTTTCTAGACTAATTCTAGTCTAGCTCCTATTTTTCAGCTTTCTTTCCCAGACCATTTCCAGAGTCACTAATTATCTTTTTGCACATTGTATGTTAGTTATGCTAGATGCATATTTGTCATGGGGCAGGCATATCTTATTAGTAGTTGCCATCAGAATTCCTTTTTAGAAAAGCTAATGTATTTATTCAGAGAAAAAGAAAAAGAAAAAACAAAACAACAACAAAAAAAAACGACAAATGATTGAGAGAAGGTGAGATCTTCAGGGACCTTGAAGTTGATGAAAATGTTTTAAGTGAGATTTAAAAAAATAATAAGGTACCTGTTGATCTAAGAGAAATAGAAACAAACAAGGGAGTGGAGCTGGGTAGAAAGCTGTATGGAATTTAAAGTCCCTCCACCCATTATTTCCCAGATGTTGACTGAATTTGCCAAACTCAGAAATGCTTGTTGTTTGTAGGTATATGTGCTGTGAGACTGTGGGTGTGTACATAAACCAGTGATGGGTCTGGTATTGTACTGACACAGGACAAGCCCACACAGACCGGCACATACTTAGAGGAAACCCTGAAGATCTTAGTCTCGGCAGCTTCCAGAAACCGTGAGGAGGGTTCTGGACACTCACACACTGTGAAATTGTGTTTCAGGCCAGGTTTAACTAATCTCCAAGGATCAGAAGGATTCAAGATAGCATATGTTTCATTTGAGACTGATAAAAAAATGAGGAATGATTCCTTGGAAAGAGAACAGAACTGGGAGTCAACCCTTGGTTCTGGCTTTTCTCCTGATTAGGGAGAAATAAACATCATTTAAATTGTAAAATGAGAACAGTTTTTGGACAAGATTAAGCCAAAAAATTCTTCCCCCACTCTGAGCCCACAGAGATCTTCTCTTATATTTTCTTCTATTAGCTATATAATTTTCTTTTTCACATGTAGATATATATTCGATCTAAAGTTTATTTTGGGATGTCGTGTAAAAGGACCCAAATCTATTTTTTGTTCTTATAATGAGCTGATCTTTCCAATATCATTTTAAAATAATGCATCATTTTCCCCAGTGGTTTGTGATGTCCCCCCAAATGCTTTTCATCTAATCATAAATTAGTTGAAATCCATTATCTGATAGCCTTTATCATGATTTCATTGTAGATTTATAGCCTTTTTTTTCTTTTTCCTTTAAAAAAATTAGTAGGAAGTAAATTTCAGGGAATTTAAAAGGAACTGAATGTGATTCATGTAGCATCTTTGACATTTAATGAAATAGAAATACCAAAAATATTAAAATTAAACTCAAAACCACAATGTCTTAATAAAAAGACTCATAGAAAAGTATCAGTTAGATTCATGTATTAAACCTTCACTACAGAAACATTTATTGAATGCCTAAGTCAACTGGGAAAACAAAACAACAACAACAAAAAAAGTGAGCAACCTAAAAGTTGAAAGTTATGTTTTATTCGGCGGGAATTTTTAGGACTTCAAGCCCGGAGGCAGCATCTCAAGTAACCCTGAGAGAACTGCTCTGAGGAGGCGGGGGTGGGGGTGGGGGGGAGCCAAGATATATAGGAGTTTTGCAATGAAGGGCAGGTAGTAGAAACAAAAGATTACTGTTAATAAAAGAAAACTAGATATATCAAGTTAAGGAATTTAGTGCTTTTCTATGCATGGGAAGATGCCAGAGTCTGGGCTCACTGAAATCATTTCTTTGATATGCACCTCAGCTATCTGGGGCCAGTATCCTGTGTTTTCACATCCTGAATTTCCTCAGGGCTCACTGTAGGGAGTGGCTGCAGTCTGATGGCTGCTGTAGGGCAGGTATTCTTTTCCTTCCTGAGTTCCCTCAGGGCTCACCAGCTCACTGCCTGGTGGTGACTGCAATAGCTGACGACTGTGACATCCTTTGTTTACTGATATGGCAGGAAATATTCTTTCATTTGCCAGACACTGACAGAGGCTCTAGGAATATAGAAATAAATGAAGACTGAGGGCTGTCATTTGTGTTACTTTATTTACTTTTATTGGTCCATTGTCTTCTGTCAAAGAGCTTTCACATATACAGCTCTGTGCTAAGTGATCATTGTCATTAAATGTTAGCTGGATCTTAGAGTTTAGAGAAAACAGAAGAAATAAAATTTACTTGTTCAGCCCACTACAGATCAGAAGCAGAAATTAGAAGTGTAAAGTTGTAAAACAGTGGTAACCATTAAAGGAAGACAACTGACATTAGAATTATAGCATGGAAGATGACCTGGGAGTGAGAAATTCAGAACACAAAAGAGCACAGCAAAGTAAAACTCTGCATTTAGCATGAAGGCAAATGGTCCTATGTACCTTCTTCATTTGGCATAATGGTGTGTACCCTTAGCCTTGAAGAAAAGGTAAATTTACCCTAAGTATCTTTGGTTAAAAGACAGATACACAGATTTTTGTTTTAGAATAATTTTTTTTTTTTTTTGAAAATGAGTTAAGTTTTAGAAAGAAGGGAGATATACATATATCAGATTCAACTCTGCTGCCAGACACTGTGATGGATTTTTCACAAATGTTATTTCATTTACTTTGATACTGCTGACTTAAAAAAAAATGCACAACATGAGCCTTGAGAGTTAAGTTTTATTTGGGGGCAAAAATGAGGACTACAGCCTGGGAGACAGCATCTCAGAAAGCTCTGAGAAACTGCTTCAAAAAGAGGGGGGAAGGTCAGTATATATGTGATTTTGGTGAAGGGGGAGTACATACAATCAAGCACATATTTTTTTGCAGAAGGTTTCTGCTAGTCTTGTGGTTACTGCTAGTCACGAGGAGCAGACATCACCAAGAAGGATGTTAGTGTTTTTCTAGATATAAGGAGATACAAGAATTGGGCCCGTAAAATGGTCTCCTGAAAATAGCTTACTATCTGAAGACATTTTCTGCCAGTTTTTCCCAGAGCACAGAGTGCCTCATTCCTGATCTCCACTCTGAACTCCTTTCAGGGGGTGTTGAAAGTCAGCATCTGCAGCGGCTCATAATTTAATCCTTGTAGAGGTAGATGGCAAGTGCCAATGGCAAGAGGCAATTTGTAATTGACAATATATACATGGTAATAAAGTATGCATTATTGTTCATACTTTTACAAACTAAAAAACTTACCCTGAACTCTTTCAGTAACTCACTCCAAATCACACCACTAATTAGGGACTGCCCTGGAATTGGAGTAGGTCTGCTATTCTGACTTCATGTGATGCAGTATAAAATGATGGCTATGACTACTATCAAGTCAGAGATCCTTAAGTTGGAATTTCAGATTTGATGTTAGCCATTTGGCCATCAGAAATGATTTAGTCTTTCGGAGACAGAACTTCCTCATATGTAAAATGGAAATAGTAAAGCCCAGGTCAAATGGAATAGTCATGAGGATTTGATGAGATAAAGAACATAAAACACTATACACTGTGCTAAGCACTTTGTAATCACTCAATATATAGCGCTATTCTATGCCTCTTAATTGGAGAGGCTTCTGTTATCTGAGAATGCAGATTTAAAGATAACTTAGAATTCAGGAATTCAAAATAAATTACTATATTTACATTAGATTTAATATATGACAAATAGTAAGTGCTCATTTTGGTATAATAGTTGGCCAATGGATGTACTTAAGATGTTTTTGTCTGAGAGTCATCTGTTTTCCTACTCTTTAACTTTGTAATCCCTGTATTTCCAAACCCTAGAAGTCATATTTCAAGGTCTTCCTATTTGACATCAAAGGAGGTAGTTGAGTGTGTGTTGAGAAATTAGTATAAAGCTAATCCAAATAGCCTGAGGAGAAAAATCAAATCATATATTGTAAGTGGAATTATATAAATATGCTGACTAGAAATAATTAGTTTTAAAATAATGGGATTCATATAAATTTTTATATCATATCTCTTGTTCAAAATAAACCCCAGCAAGACAACCTGATTTTCCAACAACTGATAAATTCCCAACATGTTTTCCTTGTTGTTCCACACTCTTTTCTATTCTCCACATAGAATCTAGAGTGATCGTTCAGAGTAGTTCATGTGACTTTCTGTCAAAATCCTCCAAAGGATTCACATTGCATGTACAATAAAGCCAATCTTCTTATGGCTTACAAGGTACTGTATGATCTCGTTCTTGACTTTCTCTGAAATCTTCTTCCTTCTGTCCTCTTCCATGCTTACTCTGCAGAAGACCTAATGTTTTTTTCGAATGATTCTTGAATGTGTCCAGCTCATTTCATACTGAGGATCTTTTCACTAAGGGCACTTTTCCATTTATTGCTGGCTTATTTTCATTTGGCACAATATTTTAGTTTCCACTCAGAAGTCCCTTCATCTTCCATGACTCCTGCCTGATTATGTTCTGTCCCATCAATTTCTGTGCATAACATTTACCAATACCCACAAGTATATTTGAACCAGAGTATTGAGTGTGATATACCTGGTGCAATACTATCAGGAGAAGTTTTTGTTTTCTCCCATTTCTGCCTAAAAAATATTCTCTGTAGTATTTCTCTTCA
This sequence comes from Physeter macrocephalus, assembly GCF_002837175.3. NCBI lineage: Eukaryota > Metazoa > Chordata > Mammalia > Artiodactyla > Physeteridae > Physeter > Physeter macrocephalus. The sequence goes on from NC_041214.2 coordinate 144,152,498, forward strand.
CCATCTTTTGTTAGCATCTTGGGCATGGTCCTTAGCTTTTTGGTCACTCCCACGGGTTAGTTCCATAATTATGATTCTCAGCTTCATTTTTCTCTATTCCCTCTTTTGACATTCCTAATAAGCTAAGATCAACTTTTGATATCTACTATCCATAGCATTTCCAGACCACCAATTCTTGCTTCATCTATAACCATTATTTTATTCAGCCCATATATTAATTAAGTTTTTTTCCCAACAGCTATATTTACCTCCAATATCTCTAAAGGATTATTTTTATGGCAAATTACTTTCTGTTTTTGTTTCACAGATGCAACTTTTACCTTTATTAAATACACTTGTTTTCAAGTCTTTTTCTGATTGCTTTAGTACTATTTCCTGTGTCTGAGTATTTTGGTTTGCTATCTGATTTTATGGTCTCCATGCTTTTCAGATAACTTGGAGTCTTTATGACTGCTTCAAATTCACAAATCCTTAACAATTGCCTGCTGCCTCTTCTTGCAGTAGAGTGAGAGGTAGGAACTTCCAGAGTTCATGTTCCTTACTTTGTCCATAAAATGAGAAAATGATGAGACAGTGGCTTTACATGTGATATTCCTTACCTTTTCTCCATTTTGATTGGTTTGGACCTTTCACTGGGTGGTCCCTGTCAGTTGCCTCTCCCTCACCCTGAGCATCTACCATATTTAGGCATAGAAATCCTTGTGACAGTTCCCGCTTTATTTGGTATTCTCTTCCACAGGGTCTCACAAGTGTCCTAAGATGTCATTTTCCTCTTAGTTTGAATCTCATCTGCTTTATGTTTTTCAGATATTCTTGAAAGTAACTTCTCTTTTGTGTTTCTGAGAGAATCCATGCATTCACTCTATTTTAAAATATATTTTCCAATACTTGTATGATCTGATCAAAGGAAAGGGTTTGTAGAATTTGCTCACAATATGACTTAAAAGCAGAATTAAAGACATAAGTTACTTTGGGATAGAAATTTTAATTAAATATAAAATTGCAGCTTTTCTTTAAAGAATCTATATTCTTATAGATTATTATATTATCCTTGAAAGCCCCTGAATATATATGTTTTCTAACAGAATTCCAGAAGTATTCTTGAAAAACTCATTCAAGTTTTTTGAATATATCTCTTTTTGCCAAGGTATGTGCTCTGCATTTGCATGATGTTTTATAGTTTGCAAAGATATCATTATTGGCTAGTCATGGTACTGATTGTTTTTATATCTATAATGTCATGTAGTACTCATATTTTATTGATATTCATAATATACTGCTAAGAACCCATGTAATTTTAAGAATTTAAATTTTAAGAATTTTAATTATCCATATTTATTTTGGGATGGATAAGAAAAATAAAATATTGAGAGATTAGAAAATTTATCCAGAGCTATAAACATGTCTGAACCAGAAATAATAAGTTGCTGACCATTTTAAGACTAAGAAAATACATTGCTTTTTTCCTTGAAAAAGTTTGATACAGCAACGTGGATGCATATCAGACTTATTCCCCATTTCCTAAAGTACATATAAGTCAATCAGTGTTTATTGGAAGACTACTCTGGTCAAAATAATGTCATACTAGGAAAAAAAAAATCTCTTTATCTGAATTTACCTTATAGATGGAGCCTAAGAACAATGATTATTTAAAGAACTGGTTTAAACATATTCCATATGAAAAAAACAAGTTGTCAGTGTTTTTTCATCTACAAAGGTTCACTTCAATCCCATCTTTATATGGCTTCAGGGGATAGATGATGTCAAGATTAAAAGAGGATATTCCTTAGGGTCTACTAGGGCAAAAAATGTTGGAAAAGATTTAAGTAAACTCAGGGGTGGTGGTGGTGGGATGAATTGGGAGATTGGGATTGACATATATACACTAATATGTATAAAATAGATAACTAATAAGAACCTGCTGTATAAAAAATAAATTAAATAAAATTCAAAAATTAAAAAAAAAAGATTTAAGTAAACAGGAAGCTACTTGACTGTTAGCAAGATTATACTTTCAAGAGAACTTAGTTTTAAAGACCACTGAGTAGCAAAATGTAGACCTATAATTTAAAAATTCTCTGCCATTCCTATCAGGAAAGAAAGCTTACTTTGGTCTCTAAATTTCAGTACTTAAGCAGAGTTAATAGAATAATGATTTTCCCCACCTTTAACTTGTGTTTTTGAACCCAACCAGTGTAGAAGTTTCCACTGAAATTGTTAGTTTTCTGTGTTGTTTTTTTTTTTTTTTAAAGTTCTTTGGATATGATTTTTGGCCTGTTTTTGATGTTACTCATTTGTTTTTGGATCAGCTTTTACCATGTGGCTGGGATTTTCTGTGTTGTAATACCAAGTTGCTTGCACCATTGCTATTCTAAAAAGTGGAACTGAATTGAAATTAAACCTCAAAAACCCACCATGTTAGAGCAATGTTAAACATCTCACTTGAACTGACAAGGTCAGGGAAGGGCAGAACATTTCTTGTTGTATCTGATTCTTTGTGTTAGAAGCACTGAGTTAGGAAGCAATGGGTTTTCCCATACATATTATACTCAGCACTAAAATATATGACAGAAATCCTGAGTTGATCTGGTTTTTAAATAAACATCAGCTGTAAAATGAAATCTTATTATGTAAATGCAGTTTATTTTATTTTAAATTATAGCTAGAAGAAAAAAAATCTTTATTTTAAACCTTTAATTAACTAAATAAGAAGATTTTTACTTCTTAGAGGAACATATTGGATGCAGTATGATGCTGAATCTTGCTGTTCAAATATTCTGTATTTAATTAGTCTTTGGAAAAAGTTATGATTTTCCTTGAAAAATACTTAACTCCATGAGGCGCTCTTATTTAAAATTGCAGATGAATTACTAGCATATATGTGACAATTTTGCTTTATATGGGACGTTAGAAAATTTAAGAGTATTGGCATTAAATGGGTATTAATGTTGCAAAAAAGGAGTTTCCCATAACATATATGCAAGATCTGACTTCTGCTTCCTCCCTACCCCCAAAGAGTGGAAAGTTGTTCATTTTGCTAACACTATATAAATTTTAATCAGTACCCTGTTAGTATTGAATGGAATTCACACTAAAAATAACCTTATTAAAACCTTAGTTTTAACCTTAAAAACGTTAGTTTTTATTATAGTTTAAAACTCTTTTTCTCATGATTAAAGCAAAATACCATTTTTAAGTTAAAAGTATTTGGAAAAAGAGTTCTATTATTTATTGGTGCAATTTCTTTTAAAATCTTTTATTGGTATCTACTAGGTAAAATATAATATGGAACTAATAAAGGAAATTCAAAGAAATACCGTGTGCTAGAGGACCTCAAAATCAAAGGAAATTTTAAATTAATCATACAGTTCTCTTTTTGGTAAAAATGTCAATAGTTTGATTGTCTTCCAAAAATACATGATTACCCAGGAGGCCAGATTATTCAGTGGAAATATCACTGGATTTTGAAACCAACAGAAAAATGACCTGTGAAAATAACCAAGCCAAAAAATTTGATGTTGAAGTAGTTTTCTCATAATTCACACCCATGAAATAGCTTTGTCATGATTTTACATTGGCAAGCATTTTATCAGGATCATAATGAGGTAAGGAGCTAGGCATTGTGAGCTACCCTAACCTTATAAACCAACGTCTTTCTTTTAAATGATATACTTTTAGAAAGCATGATCAGAGAGGTTACAAATCCTCAGTTTAACATTCTTAGTAAATACTTGACATTTACAGAATTTTAGGTAGGGAAAGGAATTGAAAACGTTTTGGTTTCTTTATGTGTACAAATTACTGTTTTTCAGAAAACATAATTGAAACATGGTGAAATAGCTCTCGTCAGTGCTTTACATGCATTATGTCATTTAGTTCTCCGGACAACCCTAGGAGATGGGCAGTTTTACTATCGTATTTACAGATGCATAAACCAAAGCTTAGAAAAGTTGAGCAACTTGCCCATGATTGAGCAGTTGGTGAGGGTGAAGTGGGAGAATGAAGTGAGTAACCTGTCTCCAGAGCCAATCTTCTCTACCATGTCTACACTGTTTTCCTGTGTCTGGGTTCATGACAGCAGTAAGAGGGAAGGAAAGAGTGGTAGCATGTGCTGTATGTGTGTGGGAGGGCTGTTTGACCTAGGGACAAGCAAATATAGTTTGGCATGGAGAGAGTAAAATGCCTAAGGCAAGAATTTTAAATTTAATCAATATCCTGTGATAAACCATAATAGAAAAGAATATTAAAAAAAAGAATGTCTATATGTGTATAATTGAGTCACTTTGCTGTATAGCAGAGACTGGCACAACATGGTTAATCAACTATATTTCAATTAAAAGAATAAATTTAATTTTGTAAGCAAAGAAAAGGAAGTCTAAGGCTGTCCCTGAGCAGATAGAGTTGACTATTTTAGATTTGGGACTAGGTCTTCAGCAGATTAAAGCAAGTTAAAATTGATCAGTAGAGACTTTAGCCAGAAATACACAATCATTTGTTTATTCAAAAGATATTCATTGAGTATCTCTTGCATGCCAGCCATTTTTCTAAATTTGAGGGATACAATGGTGGACAAGGGCAACAAAGGGCCTGAGCACATAGAACTTACTTTTTATAGTAGTAGAAAGCAAAAATAGACAGTCAAACCAATAAATAAATAATGTAATTTCAGGTAGTGATAAGCTGTGAAGAAAGTAAAACATGATGAGGGGATGGATAGGAAAGGGGAGGAAGGATATTTTACAAATGGTGGTCAAAGGAGTCTTATCAAGAAGATGATAACTGTACCGAGACCAGAACGTTAGACCAATCTATCCATGTGAAGAGCTGCAGTAGTAGTTTACTAGGAAGAGGAATGCACAAATATAGGATCCCGTTTTAAACAAGTGTTCAGGAACAACAGAAGCTGAGTGTGAGTGGAGGAATAGTTGGTGAGCGTAAGAGTGATGGGATGTGAACTCAACTAAGTAGAAAAGGTCTAGATTATGTAGGGTTTTGTGGGTCAGAAAAAAGAGTATGAAATTTAAACAAAATAGAAGACTTTACAAGGATTTGAACAGAGGTGTTATGTGGAAAATTGGCTGGGAGTTTGTGGGGGGGAAGGGTTAATGGGAAATTCAGTTAAGAAGATGTTGCAGTGCAGCAGGCAAGAGATAATGGTAGTATGGACTAAAGTCTAGGGAAATGGGGAGTAGGTTTTTTGAGGTAAGTAAAGATTTCTATTTGACATTGAACATGTTAAGTTTGATAAGCCTAACAGCATGAAAGTGAAGTAGAATGGCCATTTAACTACTTGAAAGTGGAGTTCAAGTTGATGTTGGGGATGGTGATATAATATTTATATAGGTGTTAATAAATATTTAACAGGACAGAATAGGACAGGATCCTAAGGGCTCCAATATAGAGGTCAGAAAGAGGAGATAAACCAATTTATCTATTATAGAAATGGAAAAATTAGAAAATCAAGGCGTTCTTGAAGTCAAGAGAAGAACAAGTTTCGAGATGGTTAAGTGCCAAGCATATATAATTCACATAGATGAGAACTCACATAATGTGCACAACATTCCTTGACAGAAACTTCGACATGTTGAAGTTTGGTATAATTGTCTTTGTGTCCATGTGCCAGTATCAAGTTATTTTTTCAACTCTTCCACACACTCATTCAAATTGTTAAATATCTAAAAATTAAAATATCTTTATTATATTATTATAAAATAGTATAGGGCTTCCCTGGTGGCGCAGTGGTTGCGAGTCCGCCTGCCGATGCAGGGGACGCGGGTTCGTGCCCCGGTCCGGGAAGATCCCACATGCCGCGGAGCGGCTGGGCCTGTGAGCCATGGCCGCTGAGCCTGCGCGACCGGAGCCTGTGCTCCGCAACGGGAGAGGCCACAACATTGAGAGGCCCGCGTACCAAAAAAAAAAAAAAAAAAAATAGTATAAAATTATAAACAACAATCAGTAATATAAAGAAATACAAAATGATAGAAAAAAATTACCTAAAATCTCCATACTCATAGTTAAACACTCTTGGTATTTTGACAAAGAAATTCCTGACATCATTTTTTGCATACATAAAGAGAAATAAACATATATACATAATTTATATAAATGGTTGATTCTTTGTATCTTTTAAACTGCTTCTTCATTCAACTTTGTTATAAATATCAATTAAAACATTTCCATATGAAATATTATGTTTTCATAATATTTTATTTCAACAATTTTGTGTTGATATTCATTGAATTTCCATGATTTTGATAATATAATAATACTATGATGACTATATTTAACCAATCTTTAATGTACCTGTTCAATTATTGTTTAAGATAAATGCCCAAGATGAAAGTGCTGGGTCAAGCAGTGTATACGTTTTACAGTTGAATCGTGATATATTTAACATTTCCAGATGTGCAAAGAACTCAATACAAAACTGTAACTTTTGGAAGCAGTATTTTTTCGATCAAATTGTGTTTTTGCAATCTCAAATATAATTAAGTTAAAATATTCCAACAAGCACTTAGAGTGGGGGTCTTTGAAATTAATAATTCTGTATTTATTCTTGGACATTAACTTTGGTCAAGTTGTAGTCTACACATTATTCTTGTTATTTTTATTATATATTTTATTACTATTTTTATTATAATTCCAGTAATAAGAGACTCCCCTCCCCCCAAATTCTATGATTGTGGTCTCCTGAATGGAAAAATAAATCCAAAATTATTTTAAAAATTCCAGAACTCTTCACATTCACAGATTGCTTAAAATTTGACAAATTTGTTTCAAAAATGAAAACAATTTTGAATATTCTTCTGGGTGATTTTGCCACAGACATATTTCATAATTCTGTACTAAGTTCAAATGTTATTTCTTAGATTCCAGTGTTCTAAGTCTCCCTTTGTAGCTGCAAATGAAGACCTCTCAGCTGCCCTGATGAATTTATGGGAGTTGTACATGAGGAGGTGGCTGGTCGGATCACTGTTCAATCTGGATAAAAACAAAGCCTGAGGAAAAAATAATACAAATGAACTTATTTACAAAACAGAAATAGACTCACAGACATAGAAAACAAACTTATGATTACCAAAGGGGAAATGGTCGGGGAGGGATAAATTAGGAGTTTGGGATTAATATATACACACTATCTTATATAAAATAGATAACCAACAGGGCCCTACTATAGCACAGAGAACTATTCTCAATATCTTGTAATAACCTAAAATGGAAAAGAGTCTAAAAAAAGAATATATACATACATATATATATAACTGGATCACTTTGCTGTACATCTGAAACGAATACAACATGGTAAATCAACTATATTTCAATAAACAAATTAAAAAAAATAAAGTTCAGGTGCAGTAATATAAAGTTCAGTATTATAAAGAAGTTAAACATTTGAAATATTGATAACATGGAATTAAGCCATTAAAAAAATGACTCAAAAATTTTATAAGCCTTCTGAGAAACAACTACAATGGACTTGACTCTTAATTATTACTAATACCTAATTTGTCTATTCTTTCAATTATCTCTCCCATCCTACACATGTATACTCACTTATAAAATACATAATATATAACAACAATTAAAGATTATTTGGCCAGCATCATACAGTTATTGTGAGGATTAAAGTAATATTTAAAAGTCGTAGCACAGAAATCCCTCAATATATGGTATTCAAATAATAATATTAAAAGTCATTTGCACAGAGGCCAAACCCATGGGCTCCTTGTTCCATATTCAAGGCTATTCTCAGTGTGCTAGGACCTCTTCTATTTGTATGGCATAAAAAATGCACAAAGATGATTCTTTATTTCAGCTTGGTTAATATTTTTTCTCTTTACTAATTTAAAAAATAAACTCTAGTTCCTAATATAAGCTATTTTTGAGTATGAAATTAAATCTTTCCTTATTTTTATCATTATGCCACATTTTGGATAAGAGAGAAAAGCACTTTCATATCCTTTTTAAGCATAATTGAATGCTATTTTGAGTCAATTAAACAGGACACTTGTTAGCTAAGCTTTTAACAAACAGCTTATTCAAGTTATCTGCAAAATAATCTTCCAGGTGAGATACTTTTTCTTGACTTTCTCTTTTCTTTCTTCTCGACCAATAATTTCTGTAGTCATTCTTATTGCTTTGAAGTTAAAAAGTAAATTATCTTTTTATAATCTTTTAGATACCCAAAGTTGCTTCAGATTGTATATAATTGCAACAATATAGACCTTTTAGATGGAGTGTTTCCAACAGATGTGATTATAGCAAATGATTTTATTTTTCATCCTATATAGTATTGAGAAATGTGTTTTAACTGCCTTGGTATTTAGCATAATAGAATTAAAGTAATGATGATAATTTCAACCATAACAGCAACAACAATAATAAATAAAACAATTTCTGATTTTTGGCTCTTTAATGTACTCACTTGGAACATTTACTTAAAAGTAGAATGGTATAGAAAAGAAACCTTGAACACATATGTTAACACTGCCAAATTATGTTCATTTTAAATTGATTACTATGTTTAAGATCGATAATTTTAATTGCTGTCAGTTTCAGCCTTTATCATTACATGTTGTGCGTCAAAACTTTCTCAAAATGATCACTATTTTAATATGCTATTTGTAACCAGGAATGCAGTAAGGTGGAAAAGTATAATAAAGTGGACATCTGTTCAATAAATATTTTTTGAATTAATGTGCCTGAATATTCTCCACAATGTATCTTGAGGAAAAAAACCTGAGTTTTTTTGTAGCTCTTCCCTGTGAGGCCATTGAGCAAAAGAAAAAGAAATAATTGACATTACCCTCCCCCCCATCCCCTTTTATTTGTCTTGTTTTGGAGAAAATAAATTTTGAATCTATTTCATGAGTTCATTTTTATGTAAGAGATGAACTCTATTAAGTCTAGGTAAATTAGTCAACCAGGTAATGTGGGCTTGAAATGAGATAGATTTACAATAGATAATGTTTTAAAGACAAAAACATCTTGCACTGTTGAGTCAAGAGTCAATTTCAAAAATTCCACGCTGATCTTAGTACTGAATTTCTGCATCATCAGTTTCCTTTTACCATGATGATTTCTCTTGCTCTTTGTAGTGTCTGCTCTTTGTCTCTCTCAATAGTTTCTCTGTTTTAATATAATCATGGCTGGAAAAAAGTGAAAAATAATATCCAGGCTTATTTGCACACTCTCCATTTCTCAGCTCTAGTCACTTGGTCTTTCAGGTCCCGAGGTGTTCTGCCCTTCCTGCTTCTTGTGGCTCCTTTGCCCACATTGTGGTCTCTGCTTGAAAGGTTTATATCCTGCTCACTCTCCCTCACTTCCTCAAGAAAAATTTTTAACAGTTGAAATCGTCATTATATTTTTCTTCTGTAGCAATGATCACAGTTTATAACAATATTTTATCTGTACACTTATTTACTCTATAACGTTTTTCACTGGACAGTAACTCCTACCAGGCAAGGTCATAGAGTCTACTGGCTAAAGAACATGAATTCTAGAGCCAGAGACCAAGTTCAGCTCCAAGCTCTAGAATATAACCATGACATGTTACTTAATGTTTATAGATCCTTGTGTTGTCATCTGAAATATCTTCTTAGAATTCCTGTGAGAAATAAGTGAGTTTATGTTAAATGCCTAGAATAGTACATGACACAGGGTAAGTACCATATAAATATTAGCTACTGTTATTTGTTTTTGCTTATCATTGTTTCTTCAACATTGAGCAGAGTACCTGGAATGTAGTCAGTGGTTAATGAATTTGAATTTATGATATTAATAAGGAGGCCTTCTCTGTGATGGATAAAATTATCCATGAGGGCTTCCCTGGTGGCTCACTGGCTGCGGGTCTGCCTGCCGATGCAGGGGACGCAGGTTCGTGCCCCGGGCTGGGAGGATCCCACATGCCACGGAGCAGGTAGGCCCGTGAGCCATGGCCACTGAGCCTGCGCGTCTGGAGCCTGTGCTCTGCAACGGGAGAGGCCACAACGGTGAGAGGCCTGCGTACCACAAAAAAAAAAAAAAAAAAAAAATTATCCATGAAAAGGATGAATACAGTTGTTACTTAAAAGGAAATCTGGAAAGACTTTGTGAATGAAATGTATGGAGCAAAATGAAGGTTTATGGTTTTCTTGATTAGAAAACTAGCCATTGGTCTTTGGTCAAGATGATACATTTGGAAGATAACTTTGGTTTAGGAGAGAAGAGCTAAGATGAAATTGATTTGGAGCTTATTGATCTTGGGCCATGAGAAATCCAAACTGAAGTATGTGGATGGCTTCTGAAGCTGTGTGGTGAGGTGATGAGAAAAGCTCATGACTGATAGTCAAGGGCATAGAGATTTCAATGAAATCACATGAATTTGTGTTGTGGTGGCAACTCTCAACTATCCACGGAAGTTGTCTCCTTTCTTCATTGATAATAGAATGGGAACTGTGCACGCGGTTGCCTAGCTGGACTCCATTTTTCAGCCTTCTTTCAGTTTACCATTCTGTAGGCACAAATGTATGAATATGACTCCTCCGTGTTCTCTCTTCTTCCTTCCTGCTGAGAGTTCTTGCTGATGGCTCTGCTTAAACCCTGCATCAAGGCCTTAAGGATGGCAGAACCACAAAATGAAAGGTATAGGCATTCATGATTGAGGAACCATTTGATCATCTGTCATGCTTTTCTCGAACTTTTTGTATAAGAAAGAAATAAATTGTCTCATTTTTTTCTTTAGGTTGCTGAATTTGGAATCTCTTTGTTATAGTAGATTGGTCTCTCCTACCAATGTTAAGAAGAGAGTTTATACTACAAAATCTATTTTCTGGCTCTAAGATTTACTCAGGATGTGACCTGGGATAACTGACATAATCTCTGATTATATTTACTATAAATAGAGACAGTTGATAACAAGTTGTTTAGTGATAACACAAGTCACTCACTGAACTGCCTGACCTAGGGTAAGTGAGCACTAAATTATAGCAGTTATTATTATTATTATTGTGTTTCTATTTCTACTTCTTTTCTTTCTTCTTAGACGAAATATGAAGTGCATAGGTTAATTATAAACCTACCAATTCCTTTGATCATTATATGGCTTACTGTTTGTTTTTCAATCAAGATTTGCCAAAGCTGTAGTGTATTAAAAAATAAAACGTTAAATGTGATACAGAAAGTTCATTTTCCTCCTGAATGCAACATTCTCATTATTATATCTTACATTGGAGGTGATCTTTTATTAAAAATTTAAACTCAAGAATGCCATAGATGGTATGTTAAAAATGTATCCTTAGCTAATATAAGATACTAGAAAAAATGAATACTGAAAACAAGTAGCTTGCCTTTGCAAACTAATGAGGGTAAAATTCAGTATAACCTGTTTCCTTATTTATCACAATAATTATCCTTAATTTTCACATAGAAAATATGAATTGCATTGTAAATAATTTTTATGAGTATATGCAATGAAAAACAGGTAGTAGTAAATTTTTTTTTTTGGCCACACTACGCAGCATGCAGGATCTTGCCCGCTGCAGTGGAAGTGCGGAGCCTTAACCATTGGACCACCAAGGAAGTCCCAGGTAGTAGTAAATTTTTTTGAGTTGAGCTAGGCACATTTTATATAGTTTTCAGGTCATCAAGAGTAGTTTCTTGGGCTTCCCTGGTGGTGCAGTGGTTGAGAGTCCACCTGCCAATGCAGGGGACACGGGTTCGTGCCCCGGTCCAGGAAGATCCCACGTGCCGTGGAGCGGCTGGGCCCGTGAGCCATGGCCGCCACAACAGTGAGAGGCCCGTGTACCGCAACAACAACAACAAAAAAAAGAGTAGTTTCTTCATCTTGAATGAAAGGAAGGACGTATTTCATTCAAATGTATTTGAAATATAAATTTATTGAAACAGTGACAAGGCATTAATACAGTCTTTTATTTTTATTTTTTCTTTTTGGTTCTAACATACAGCCTCATTTTTTTTTTTTCCCGGTAAGAGAATTTGTTTTCTTCTGACTAAAGAAGCACCGTGTTAAAGGATGTAACAAATATTACAGACATTTCCATGGCATTCTCTAATGTGGATAGAAAATAATTAGAAATTTGAAGGTTTCACCTTCAAATTGTTTAAACACAATATCTCTATTATGAATGGGACTAATTTTCCTGACTATTAACTGCAATGCTCAGAGACAGTGAATAAAGTAGAGAATGGCTTGGTTTTTAGTTACTTAGTTTAAACCATGATTAAAACATTGGCAGGAGATCTGAAGGAGCAATACCTCAGGCTTAATTTGGGCCCCATTGACCATGAGGGGTGCAACGTTCCCACCCCCAGACTCCTCTGGGGGGAGGGAGGCCTTGTGGTAGAACAGAAATGTAATGGAGAGCAAAGGCATATCCCCCTGACTTTGAAGGAAAACTTTTCAAAGCAGTGAAAAGACAACTTTTCCATTATATGATAAGGAGCATTTTCATGTTGTAAAGAACCTGAAAATCTTTATATCATTCAATCACTAAAAAAATTCAAATGCTGTACAAAATACCCCCATGACATTTATGATAACTTAGGGAAACATTTAGAAGATGGACTTGTATTTTGATGGCATTCTCAGGGAAATTGACTCGCATATCTGTGAAGAACACAGCGAAAGCCACTTCTCCAACCAGAAAATCATATTGATCTTTAAAAGACTAAAGAACATTTCTAAACATACAAAGGGAAAACTGTTCTAAAACAACGCGTCAAATGTATGCAAGTTTTGGTAAAAATGGAGACTGAATTTAATATAATTCCCTTGGGGTTATGAAAAATTGAACAGATGTACACTAGGATTTTCTAAGTTTAGTGATGTTTGTAAACATCTGGCATTACTGAAAAGATAAAATATGAAAAAGTCTAGAACCTCCAGTTTCTGGTTCTTCATGTCAAGAGCTTGGAAGTCCCCACTCCGTTTTAATAACAAGTGAAAAGCTGGATAGACTGAAAAATTAACAACCCTTCTTGGATCCTTAAGAGAGGGGAGGATGCAGGGCAAATCACTGCCCCCAAGATTGGAGAGACAGACAGGTGAATAGGAGTCATGGCTTCCCAGAGCAGGGACTCTTGAGCAGAAAATACCTCGGAATTGGTGCCAGGGAAGAAAAGTCTGAACTGTCATCAGCAAATTGTTGGAGGCTCAGTGTAGATAACTTGGAGAGTTAAAAATTCTAGGAAAATTGTGGGAATCACATCCAGGAGCTCAACCAGGTTCTGACAGTAAATACTGGAGAAAAATTCTTTCCTGAGAATAGAGTTATTCTTCCTAACAAGGCCTGCCTTCAGGGACAATGAATTAGCAGAGCTTAACCTTCTGGTGTGTTATCAGAGTCTAACTTACATGGGGAAAGGCCAGCCCACTCTAGCCATCATGTTCCACATATGGGGGTGGAGGGAAACCCTGAGAAATTCTTGTGACGTTCACAGTCCAAGCAAAGAGTAAGCAAAGAGACATGAGTTTCAGTGCCACTTCTGCTACTAAAAGCTCGGGGAATGTTGGTTGGGCATGTCACTTAACCTTTCTGAGTTACAGTTTCTTCATTTGTTGGGGGAGATATTTATATTTGATATCACTAAGATCTTGCTGGCTATGAAATTTTATTTTTTATAACGTGAAATCTATCTGCTAAATGCATTCACTTATAAAGGAAACCCAAACTACTGTTATTCTCCACTGTGTACTGTGGAAAAAGTATCATTTCAAAGTTAAAATAACAGATGTCTTGCAGCTTTTAAGCAATGTGATTAAATACACTCGTATAATGGGGATGAAGATTAATATGTGCTTCACAATTTGTTGAAATATAACAAAGCAAACTTAGTAAGCTTAGCTCAGTCTTTTCTGAAACTTCTTACTTTCTACTTTCATAGGAGCCTTACAGTAAGATAGGTACTTCCCTCCGGGTGGGAAGCCAAGAATTTGGGGGATAAATTAAATTATTGATGATGGTATTAGGAATTCAATTATGGCCATGCATCTAAGCCACCTCTTCTGATCCACTTTTTTATCAGTAATAACTGTGATGCTTACGGACCGCCCCAATTGCATGTTGATTCTTGCGTCCTTTTGGCTGTTTCTAAATTTGAGAAGAAAAACATGGCTATTGATCAGGCACTTAATATCAAAACAGATACTCTGTTTTTAATTCTCCTCTTTTTCTGTTCAAGATTTCAAAAGTCATTAATAACACATTCTATGAATATCTTATACCAACTTTTACAGAAATTTATAAAAAATATCCAAAAGAACAATCTGAATCTTTACATTTGCTCATTTTTTCACTAACATAAAAGATACTTGGCTATAGTCAGTTCAGTTTCAATTTACTTTTGAATGTGAGCTAAAGGAGTATAAAATTTTTGTTCCTGTCACAGTTTTATGAGTTGTTGATCATCACAACTAGTCATTGATGTTATTTCAAGCTAAAGCCAGGGAGTGAGGGCTGGTTAGTGCAGTATTTTTGGTGATTTTTCTTTCTTGTATTACCAGGAAAATGACTCTTCCCCTAATATAGAATAAATAGGCTTGGAAAAATTTAAGATAGGATTAAAAATCTTAAAATCTGAATGAGTTTGGTTTGGTGGTCTTAGAGAATGGCTCTAATTTCCCGTGAGTTTTATTACTGATATTTTCTAATAAACTCCAAATATAGATAAACATCTATGTAAAACAGAAAACATCAAAAAATATGCTTTATATGCTTGTAAGACTTTTCACATCGGTGTTAACATGTTTTTACAGGACCAGTTCCTGTGCAGCAAAAAATATAAAGTGATGGATTCCTTGTGTTCTGTCTTATTTTGCCAGTAGATTCCAGTAACTGCCAAGACCACATTGGTGGGCTTATGAAGGGTGATATCCACACTCCCCACCCATGGTGAATCATTTCATGGTGAGACTCATAAAGGGTGGAGAAAGTCTCAGTGTTCTGAGGCCTCTTGAAGAAAAACATACTGTGAAAGTGCAAGTCTCTTGTCCTAAAGACAACACAAAATTTGCAAAGATTCAGTGACACGTGGTTAATCCATCTTAAACTCATTATTAGAAACTTGAAAAATTTAGTATGGTTTCTGCTGCAGAGTGTTTTTTTTTATTATGATTAAATGTATGATTGTTTGTCTTTGTACACCCTTTTGATTTTGGTAATCTTTACAAGTTGTCTAAAAGAGAAGACATGTATTCCATTTTATAGTAGGAATGTAAAATTCTTAAGAGCTCTATGTCCATAAACTTTACATGCACTGAAATCCTAGCTAGAAAAATAAGAGTTAGGGAAAACTGTCAAGTGCACATATCTTTTCCTTATTTGTTTCTTTATTCTCTTTCATTCTGTGCCCTCTCTCATATATATATAGGTATATATATATATATATACATGTATATATACATACACACACATATCTATGTTTGTGTGTGTGTATATATATATATAATTTCTGCTAAAATTTAGAAACAGTGTGATAAACTGCATTTTTTCCTTAAATTGTTACCATTAAGCAAAATAGCATGAAAGATATTAATTCATTTTAATTCCAAGGTTTGCTCCTGAATGTCATGGGATGGAAGTGTTAATTACTTTGGAGGGTTAAGATACTTAGTAGAGCAGAGGCTTACATTGATTAACTTATTGAGAACTGGAATAAAGTGATATTGCAGATACTAATATTACCACAACATTGTGATATGAAAATAATATTCTCTCTGTGATTATATTTGGTATCATATTAAAAAAAAATGGTACTTACACTCTCAAACAAGATGGAGTAACTTGAACCAGATTTACACTCCTGCATGAAACCATCAGAACATAGATAAAATATGTGAAATGATGGTTTTCAAGGCACTGGATCTAGACATAATATAATTCAATACAGTAACCGTTTAGAGGAAAAAATAAAGAGAACACTATAATTGCCCCAGCGTACTGCCTTGAGGGGGTTTCATGCCACAAGGTAGGGAGAAGGAACACAGGCAGGTTTGGTGGACTCCCTGAGTTCAAGGGAGAGAAATGAGAGTACAGGGATCCCAAAGGAAATAGAGTTTGCAGGACCGAGTACTAGAGAGGAGATTGCTGGACAGAAAGGGAACTCTGAAGGTTTTGCACCAATTACTCATCTGAATATGGATCAGTGCATGTATGTGAGGAAACTCCCTGAGGCCAAGGAAACAACTATAGGAAGAGATTAGAGTTAATAGTGCTAGGTACTCACAAAAGAGCCCCCAAAACCAGAAACACTAATTCATAAAGATACATGATCCCAATGTTCATAGCAATGTTATTTACAATTGCTAAGACATGGAAGCAACCTAAGTGTCCATTAACAGATGGATGGAGGCCATTAACAGATGAATGGATAAAGAAAATGTGATATATGTATATAAACACACACAATTGGATACTACTCAGCTGTAAAGAATTAAATTTTGTCATTTGCAGCAACATGGATGGACTTGGAAGGCATTATGCTAAGTGAAATAAGTCAGATAAAGAAAGAAAAATACTGTATGATATCATGTTTATGTGAGCTAAAAATATAACAAACTAGTGAATAAAACAGAAAAGAAACAGACTCACAGATATAGATATCAAACTAGTGGCTACCAGCAGGGAAGGAAGGGGGGGAGCAATATGAGTAGGGGAAAAAAGGGTCATTATGGGATTATATGAAATCATGTGTGTGAAACTTTCAAAAATTGTAAAGCACTATAGAATTTAAAGAATCTTCATTCAATTAAATTTCTTTTTTTAAAAAGGACAAGGAATAGTGCCTGTCCCTGCTAGATAGATTGGAGAAACTCATGAATCAAGGGTTATTTGGTAGAGGACTCAAAAGGCAGTTACCTCAGTAGTGGAAAGTGCTTATTCCTAGTCTAACCACTTTTCTAGTTGTGCCTAAAAAAAAGTTTAAAAGCAAAACTTGAAAAGATTGAACTGTTTCCAAACAACTTAATTGCATCTACAATAAAGCTGTTGATTTATCAGAATATAAAAATGCTCAGCATAAGGCAAAATGCACAATATCTGGAATTCTCTCAAAGATTATTTGTCATACAAAGAATAAGAAAATACAATGATGAGGAGGAAAGTAGAATTAAAACTTACTGGAACTGGCATAGATGATAGGATAGAATTAGCAGACAAAGACATTCAAATAATCATTTTAACTGTATTACATACATACAAATATTTATGAAGAGACCTGGAAGATATTTTTAGAAACCAATATCAAACTTTTGGAGATTAAACGAAGCCTAAATTGAAAATTGCATTGGATCTGATAATATCAAATTAGACCTTGTGGAAAAAAAATTAGTGAACGTGAAGACACAGAAAGTGTTCACAATAAAACAGAAAAAAGAGAATAATAATTTTTAAAAAATGAACAAGATATCAGTAAGCCTGGGACAATTTCAAGCAGTGTAATATATATGTAATTGGAGTAACTGAAGAAAGATAGAAAGTAAGGGAGAGAGATATTTGAAGAAATAATGCACAAATATTTCTATATTTGATGAAAACTGTAAATCATCAGATCTAAAAATATTAATAAGTCATCAGGAATAGAAAATGAAGAAGACTATGCCAAGGAATACCATAATTAAATTTTTCAAAATTAGTGATAAAGAGGAAATCTTGAAAACAGTTAGATTGGGGAAAACCAAATAACAAAAAGCAGGAACATGTGGTATGTACATAGGAAGAAAGATAAGAATGACACCAGTGTTTCTCATTGGAAAGAGACAAATCAAAAAGAATGGATCAATATTTTAAAGTATTGAGAGAAAATCTTGTCAATTTAGAATTCTATACCTAGCAAAAACTATTTTTTTAAAAAAATAAAAGCAAAATAATAAGGTCTTCATATCTATAAAAGCTGAACAATTTAATCACCCATGTACCTGCACTACAAGAATGTTGAGTCCCTTGAGACAGAAAGAATATAATACTAGTTACAAATCTGTATCTACACAAAGGAATGAAAAACAACTGAAATGGTACTACCTAGATAATTATATAATAATTGTTTCTTATTATTTAAATATCTTTGAAAGATAATTGAGTGTTTAAACAAAAAAAAATCAACATTGTGTGGAGTTTATGAAATAAGTAAATTTAAAATGTATAAGACAAATGTCACAAAGTTTAGCAGGAGAGAAATGGAAGTATACCGTTGTAAGGTTTGCACAATATATATATAAAGTATTGTAATACTACTTGAAGCAGATAGCTCTAAGTTAAAGACCTACACTATAAACCCTCAAGCAACCACTAAAAATAAAAAACAAAGAAAGATTTATAGCCAATAAGCCAACAAAATAGAATCATGAAAATATGTAATTAATCTAAAAAAAGTAGAAAAAAGAGGAAAAAGGACAGATGGGCTAAGAAAATATAGAGCAGACAAAAGATTTACTCATAAACATATAGATAATCACATTAAATCCAAATTATCTCAATAACTCAGTTAAAAGATAGAATTTGTCAGTTTGTATAAGAAAGCAAGATCCAGCTATATACTGCCTAAATGAAATATACATTAATTGTAAAGAAATGAATAGAATAAAAGTAAAAACGTGAAGAAATACACTGTACTAACACTAAAGAAAGCTGTTAAAGCTTTATTAATATCAGATAAATTAGATTTCAAAACAAATATTATTAGAGTTAAAAAAGATATTTCATAATGAAAAGAAGCAAGTCATCAAGAAAACAATTCTAAATATTAACACATCTAAGAATAAAGCTTCAACACACATAAAAACAAAATTGATAGAAATGCAGAGAGAATAGACAAATCTATATTTATAGTCAGAGGATTCAGTACACTTTCTCAATATCTGATAGGACAATAAGTAGACAACCATCAAAAATATAGTAACTTGAACACCACTTTCAACCAATGTGACCTAACTGATATTTATAAGACACTTCACCTAGCAACAGTAGATCACCTGTTGTTTTTAAGTGGGCTCCTAACACTCACTGAAATAGCCTATATTATAGGCCATAAAACAAATCTCAATACATTTACAAGTATTCAAGGAATATAATATGGACACATAAAGTTGAAAGAAAACACATCATATTATCTAAACACAATAAAATTACGATAGAAATTGACAGAAGAAAGACAACTGGAAAACCCTCAAATATTTAGAAACTGTAATTTAGTTTCCCACTTCTAAATAACCCATGAGTTAAATAAGAAATCAAAAGAGAAATTGTAAAATATTTAGAATTGAATGAAAATGAAAACTCAGCATATCTGAATTTGGGGAAAACCATTAAAGTAATATTTAGAAAAAAATTTCCTAATATAAATATTTATATTATTATATAACATGTTAAACACATATTAGAGAAAAAGGCTCAAATCAATGATTTCAGCATCCATCTTGAGAAACTGTAGAAAGAAGGAAACTTTAATCTAAAGTAAGCAAAGAAAAATAATACAGGTCAGAGCAAAAACCCGTGAAATAGAAAACATAAAAATAAGAGAGAAAATTAATGACACCCAAAACTGTGTCTTTGAGAAGATCAAAATTCATAGCCAAACAGATCTGGAAAACATGAAAGAAGACACAAAATACAGTTATCAGAAATGAGAAAAGAGAAATTTCTACAGATTCTAGAGATAACAGAAGGATAAAAAATTACTACTACTAACAATTTTATGCCAATAAATTTGAAATTGGATAAAATGGACAAATTTATTTAAAGACACAAATTACCAAAACTCACTCAAGATTAAATAGCTAAACTAAATAACCTATATCTAGTTTAAAAATTGAATTTGTAGTTAAAACAGTCTCACAAAGAAAGCTGCATGTACAAATAGTTTCACTGGTGAATTCTACCAAATGTTTAAAAAAGAAATAAAAATAATTTAACCTATGCTTTTAAATTATCATATTAACAAACTAAAAATGATAAAATCATATAATTATCTTAATAAACGCTGGAAAATCATTTTACAAAATACATCCATTCCTGTTAAGAAATCTTTGGTGTGGTGTGATGAATTGGAGATTGGGATTGACATATGTATAAAATGGATAACTAATAAGAACCTGCTGTATAAAAAAATAAATAAAATTAAATTAAAAAAAAAGAAAACAGCAAACTAGGAATAAAAGGGAACTTTTAAAATTAAATTAAAAAAAAAAGAAAACAGCAAACTAGGAATAAAAGGGAACTTTCTCAAGCTCATAACAGATGTATGCACAAAACCTGCAGCAAGCACCATGCTTAATGATTAAACTAGGTGGTCTTACCACATCTATATAATATTATAATGGAGATTCTATCCAACATGAAAAGATGAAAAAGAAAATGAAAAGAATCTGTACAGGAATGAATAAATAAAACCACCTTTATTTTCAGAGGACAAGATTATCTATACAAAAAATAAAAGATCTATGAAAAGGCTGCTAACTAAATGATTTTAGAAAGATTTCAGAATACAAGATTAATACACAAATTCAAATGTTTTTCTATATATCAGTGACAATTAAAAAGAAATTTACAAATACCATTAAATATAAGAAAAATATAAAAGACTTAGGGAGACATATAACAAAAATTTGAAAGATCTGTACACAAAAATGCTACAAAACACTGTTGAGATTAACCACAGAAGATCTAAATGAATTGGAAGATATACCTGCTTTTCTTGTCTCAGAAGACTCAATATTGTTAAGATGTCATTTCTTCTGAAAATGATCGATAGATGCAATTCATTCCCAATTAAAGTCCTAGAAGGAATTTTTGGACAAATTGATTCTTAAATGTATATGGAAATGTAAATGACCTATAATAAGCAAAACAACTTTGGAAAGATGAAAATGGAGGACTAACATTACCTGATTTCAAGACAATATAAATCTACATTAATCAAGACAATTTAACTTAGAGATAGACATACAGATCAATTGAGCAGTATAGAAAATTCAGAAACAAACCCACACAAATATGGACAAAGACACACATACATAGATAATTCAGTGGAAAAAGTTTTACTTTTTTCAACAAATATTACTGGAACAAATTGATATCAGTGTTGGTTTGCTATGGCTGCCAAAATAAAATTTCAGAAACTGAGTGGCTTAAACAACAGAAATTTATTTACTCACAATCTGGAGCACACAAATCCAAGGTCAAGTTGTCAACAGGGTTGATTTCTTCTGAGACCTCTCTCCTTGGCTTGCAGATGACTATCTTCTTCTGTTGTCTTCACATGAACTTCCCTCTATGTTTGTTTGTCCTAATCTCCTCTTCTTAAAAGGACGCTAGTCATAGGGAGTAGGGCACACACTTATGACCCTATTTCACCTTAATTACCTCTTTAAAGACGCTATCTTCAAGTACAGTCACAGTCTGAGATACTGCAGGTTAGGACTTCAACATATGGATTTTGGGGGAATACAATTCAGTCCCTAACAATATCCATATGTAAACAAACGAACTTCAATCCATACCTCAGTTTATGTCTACAGAAAGATTTGCAGGTGAATGTTTGTAGCAGCATTATTCATAACTGTCCAAAACTGGAAACAACCTAAATCCTCTTCAATAGATAAATGGTTAAAAATTTTTATTATATTCATACAATGGATTACTATTCAGCAATAAAATAAATGAACTACTGACACATGTTACATCATGGCTGACCCTCAAAGCAAGTATGCCAAGTGAAAGAAACCAGGCACAAGAGATCACATATTTTATTATTCCATTTATACTAAATGTCTATAAAAAGAAAATTTATAGAACAGAAACTAGATGATTGGTTGCCTGAGGCTGAGGGTGGGAACAGAGATTAACTGTACATGGGTATGAGAGATCTTGTTAGAGGGGATTGTAAAAATGTTCTAAAACTGATTTATGGTGATAATTGCATCACTTGATAATGTTCCTAAAAAGATATATTGATGACGGATATATAATAACAAAGTGTATTACTCATAGGAAAATAAAAATTAAACCTTAATGAGATATCACTACACACCTATTAAAATGGCTAAATTTAGAATGACTGGCCATACCAGGCATTGGCAAAGATGTGGAGGAATTGGAACACTCATACGCTGCTGGTGGAAACAGAAAATGGTACAATTGCTTTGAAAAACAGTTTGGCAGTTTCCTTAAAAAAATAGACATACAGCTATTGCAAGATCCAGCCGTCCCACTCCCAGGTCTCAAGGAAATGAAAACGTATGTCCATACAAAAATTGTATGCAAATGTTTGAATAGATTTATTTGTAATAGCTAAAAACTGGAAACAACCCATCACATGGATTAACAAATGGTGATATACCCTAACAATGGAACATCACCCAGAAAGAAAAAATAAATCATCTATTGATACATTTAACAACATATATGGATCTCAAAATAATTATGCTGAGTGAAAGGAGCCACATAAATAACAGCAACAACAACAAAAAGCCATACATACTGTATAAATAGCTATACTATGTTTATAAAATTCTAGAAAACTCAGTCTAATCAAGTGACAGAAAGTAGGTAAGAGAATTCCTGAGTTGGGGAGAGTGAAGTCAAGAATGATGAGGTAACTTGTAGATGATGAATATGTTGACTATCTTAATAGAGGATGGTGTATTAGGCAGGGTTCTCCATAGAAAGAGAACCAGTAGAATGTGTGTGTGTGTGTGTGTGTGTGTGTGTGTGTATAAGAGGATATTTATTATAGGAATTGGCTCAGACAAATATGGTAGCTGAGAAGTTCCACAGTTTGCAGACTGTAAACTGGAGACCCAGGTAAGAGGATGATGTAATTTAACCCAAGTCGGAAGGCTTGAGACCTGGGAGTGTTTGTGTCCGAAGGCAGGAGAAGAAAGTCCCAGCTCAAATAGAGCAAAGCATCCTTCCTCTGCCTTTTTGTTCCATTCAGGTCCTCAGGATTGGCTGATGTCCACATGCATCGGTGAGATTAGATCTTCCCTCAGTCTACCAAGTCAAATATTAATCTCTTCCAGAAACACCCTCTCAGACACACCCAGAAATAATGTTTTACCAGCTCTTTGGGCATCCCTTTGTCCAGTCAACACATAAAAATAACCATCTCTTTCGGTTTTATGAATATATCATATGCCAAATGTATGATATTATACACTTTAAACAAATGAAGTTTATTGCATGTCAGTTATATCCTATTACATCTGTTAAAAGTCATACAATTAAAAATCTAGATGTGAGATATGAAAAAAAACATAAGTAGGACATCTGTTGCCGTCTTTACTTAGATGAACAATGTATTATTTAACAAAAACACTCAAACAGAAACCTAAACAGTCTCCATTTCAGCTTTTCCTTTCTATTATTACACAGAAACTTACATTGCACTCAGTCTATGCCAGTGGCCATACTAAATACATGTAAAATGCAAACTTACCTAAGCCTTAGAGCAGTCCTCTGAGGTTTTTTAACCATATGATTGAAAATCCTTTCTCATGGTTGTTTCCACCAGCTACCACTACCACCTCATGGTATCAAATACCCATATCTTCCATACATTATTTAAACCCAAATAATATAGCATATAATGCTACTAAATATTTTTATTCTCTTCTTAAATATCTCCTAAAATAATAATCTATTAGAATGTTACAGAAATGAGTTTCTAATTGAATGCTATTTTTAAAAAGGCATTTACTGGGACTTCCCTGGTGGTCCAGTGGTTAAGACTCCCTGGTTCCAATGCAGGGATGCAGGGGGCACAGGTTCGATCCCTGGTCAGGGAACTAAGATCCCACATGCTGTGTGGTGCAGCCAAAATAAATAAATAAACAAATAAATAAATAAAAATTATAAAAAAGACATTTACTCACATGGACCTTTCAAAAGCATACATTACTGATTATTTGCTCTTTTCAAACTCACAATTTTTCATCTAATTTCTATTTGATATTCTGTTAGCCCTTCATTAACATTTCAATAAGCTATATGGATTTCCTTTTCTTAAAATGACTGATTCTCTGATTTGGAGTTAAGTGTCAATCCACATAGTTGTTTACTTAATTTTATATATCAATGTAAGAATTCAATTATATAATATCTGAACAATAAACTGGATAAAAATGACATTCACTAAATAATTGTCAAAATAATGTAATATTTTGCTGTTCTACTTTTTTTCTTTACATTTAATACCGCTATGTCAAGTGAGATAGAAGAGTATTAGTTTTCCTCTTTATGCCCCAACCAGTGCAGTTCTAAATCTTTGTGGATTCTAAGACTATCTGCCAATAGCTCTAAGTGATTCTACTCACCACAAGGCAGGCAGTGTGAGTTCAGTCAGGCAAGGTTCTTGAGAGTTAGGGCTTGAACTCTTACTCTCCTACAATTGACTGAGTTTAAACTGCTTTGCCCCTCTGGCTCAATCTCCTTGTCACCAGTTGTATGAGGTTAATACCTCTTTCTTTACTAGGTCTTTACCAGAATCCAATAAAATAATATATTCATTGACTTTTTTTTTTTTTTTTTTTTTGTGGTATGCGGGCCTCCCCCTGCTGTGGCCTCTCCCGTTGCGGAGCACAGGCTCCGGACGCGCAGGCCCAGCAGCCATGGCCCACGGGCCCAGCCGCTCCACGGCATGCGGGATCCTCC
>NC_041214.2:144177253-144210553 GCF_002837175.3 Physeter macrocephalus
CCCCTGCACCGGCAGGCGGACGCGCAACCACTGCGCCACCAGGGAAGCCCCGATATATTCATTGATTTTAAAGTAATGAATGAAGTGAGTGTGAAGCAAGAGGACTACAGGGAGAATATGATGAGCAGGTCCTGTTTGAAGTTCGGATTCTAGCAGGGAATACAGAAAGACAGAAAAAAAATGAATCACAATTAAATGTAGCTTAGATTGAATTCACACTCTAAGGAAACAGTGTTGTGTCAGAGACCAGCAGCAAAGACTAATTTAGAAATGTAAAAGGACACATTATAAACAACTGTATTTTAAAAGATAATAAACAGTTGAGTAAAACGAGAATGTTACTATGCTCTTTTAGAATACCTAGGCATTTCAGTTGGACCTTCATTCTAGATTTTTAATATTTTTGCTTGAGTTTTTCTTACTTGTGCCCTTTCTACTATCCTTTGCTATCTCTAAGATTTTGGGGAAATATGTAATTACTACCCTAAGGCCTTGGTATTCAGTAACTACTCTTTTTTGAAGAACTGAATGAAAGATTAAATGAAGGATTATTCATTTATTGTACAAGTCTGTTGTACAAGTTTGGAGAGAACTTAGTCATTATCAGTCAGGGCTGGAGACCCTAAGGGTTTATGGAGTTGTGAAAGGATTTTTGCTCAAGTCCAGTTAGAAGGAATTTTATGGGGTATCAGAACAGGTTTAGCAAGTACAGATGACTGAAACAGATGTGGAGCCAAAATTCATGAGCTTCCATTGTGCTCAGTAACTTAGATAGGTGTCATCAAAAAGATGTAGCCTAAGGAAGAACTGGTGGGAGTTTCTAGGTCTTTTCTTTCTCTCCCTTCCTCTCTCCTTCCCTCTCTCCCTCCCTCCCTTCCTCCCTTCCTTCCTTCCTTCCTTTTGTCCTTGCTTCCTTCCTCCCTCCCTCCCTCCCTTCTTTCCTTCCTTCTTCCTTCCTTCCTCCCTTCCTCCCTCCCTCCCCTCCTTCCTTCCTCCCTCCCTTTCTTCCTTCTTTCCCTCCCTCCCTTCCTTCCTTCCCCCTTCTTTCCTATTTTCTCTTTTACGTTGAGTTTGTGGTTTAAATTGCTATGAATTTTATTTGTCTTTTTTTCCCTGAATGAAATGCATACTATTTAAAGAAAAATAACACAATCTGCAGTATCTCAGAGAGACATAGGGGATTGGACCTCTTCCGAAACAGAATTTTGTTTTCTTATTCAACATTTAAGACATTCTTTGGATATGAGAAGACATTTTTCAAAATTAGATATACAAAAGACCAACAGGTACATGAAAAGATGCTCAACATTACTAGCTAATGAAAATTAAAATGACAATAAGATATCATTTAATTCTTGTTAGAATGACCATTATCAAAAGGACAAGAGATAACAAATACTGGTGTGGATGTGGAGGAAAGAGAGCACTTATGCACTGTTGGTGGGACTGTAAATTTGTACAGCTGTTATGCAAAATAGTAGGGAGGTGCCTCAAACAATTAAAAATAGAACTACCATATGATGCAGCAACTCCAATTCTTGGAATATATGCAAAATAATTGAAAACACTAATTCAAAAAGATATCTGCACCCCGATGTTCATAGCAGCATTATTTACAATAGCCAAGACATGGAAACAATGTAAGTGTCCATTGATGGATGAATGGGTAAAGAAGTTGTGATTATATACATAATGGAATATTATTCAGCCATAAAAATGAAGAAATCCTGTCATTTGCAACAACATTGTTGGACCTTGAAGGCATTATGTTAAATGAAATAAGTCATACAAAGACAAATACCATATGATCTCACTTATATCTGGAATCTAAATAAAAACATAAAACAAACAAGCAAACAAAAAACCAAATTCACTGCAAAAGAAATTAGATTTGTGGTTACCAGAGGTGGTGAGTGATTGAAGGAGAATTAGAGGAAGGTTGTCAAAAGGTGTGAACTTTTAGTTATAAGCTAAATAATTATCAAGGATGTAATGTACAGCATCATGACCATAGCTAACAATGCTGCAGGATACACAGAAAAGTTAAGAGAGTAAATCCTAAAAATTCTCATCACAAGAATTTTCTTCCTTTTTTCTTTCCTTCTCTTTTCTTTTTATTGTATCTGTGTGAGAAGATGGATGTTAGCTGACCTACTGCAATCATTGCACAGTATATGCAAATCAAACTATCATGCAGTATGCCTTAAATGTGTACAGTCAATTATTTCCCAATAAAACCAGAAAAAAATCTCTGCTCCTTCATTTGAAAATATCTGAGTTCCTCTAGTCACTGGTATATTTATTGCATCTCTGCTCTCTTTTGGGTGAACTATGCTAAGAAGAAGTGGATTTTATATTTATGTGTTCACTGATTTACTTTTTAAATAAACAGGAGCTAAATTTCGTATATATCAGGCTTTTTGCACAAGGCACTGGGAAAAGAATTGTGAATTCAACAACCTATGTTCCTAAAGAGTTTGATAGCTAATAGTTTGGACAAATCCTTAGATAGGTACCTGTAACAAAGGTCTGGAGTACCTGTTATGGAGCACAGAAGAGGAAGTGACTAATTCTATATTGAAGTATGGGTTAGAAGAGTGGGTCTTGCTGAGAAAGGTTTGAGGAGAAGTATGTGGTTGAACTGAGTCCTGAAAATTGAGAGAATTTTTACCAGATGGATGAAGGTTTGAGGGGGGGATCAACCAGTGAGGAAGAAAAGCCTTACAAAAAATAGAGGTATAATGGCTACTGAGGTGTTTCAGGGACCAGAGTTCGGGGTATTAGATGGGGCAGTGGTGCTTATTAAATTCCCCCCAAACAGGCAGAGAATAGATCAGAAATGGCCCTGTATGTGATTCTAAAGGATTTGAAATTTATGCTTGGATAGCCACTAGAGACCATAATGAAAGTAAGAAGATGGGTTCTAGAATGAGCTCTGGGTTACATGTGAAGATAAATATAGGGTATGGCCAGAGAGAATACAGAAAAACCTACATAATGACTATTTTATTAATCTAAGGAAAATTAAAATAGTGTCAGTGAGAATGGAGAGTAGGGGTAGGATCTAAGGCATTTTAAGAATGTAGAATCAGTAGGTTGGATTGGTTGGGCAGTAGGGGATTGAGAAACTGTTGAGGAATAGAAGGGAGTCAAGGATGACTCCTAGATTCCTGATTTATGAAAAATAGGCGTAAATGAAATATATGATATGAAGATTCATTTGGTTTATGTCTTTTTATTGAAGAATTTATTGAAGAATTCTTGCTTTTTCTTAACCCATTCTTTATACCAAGCTGTTCAATTCATTGCTTGAAAATCTAAAGCAGAAGAAATATATAAAGGTTTCAAAAATAGTCACATTAAAATTGCAAGCAAATTGGTCTCTGCATATAACAGTATGCTATTATGTTCATTATCTTGTCCTAAGCTGGAGTCATTCTTTATCTAAATTCCCAAATACTATTTTTTCTGATTCACTTTATATAGTATTACTATACATATTAGAAACCTTAACTTTGGGATGAGTAGATAGAAATTACCCTCAAATATAAGTTGCATGAATTTGAGGACTATATTCCAGCATTAAGCACAGGGCTTCACATAAAAACTCAATCTTGTTGATTGAATGAGTGAACAAATGAATGAACAAAAGGATTATACAATAACAAACTCATTGTTTCAAAATGCCAATCAGTTGTTCAATCTGTTGGGAATTATTTAGAAGTGAAATTTCTTTACGATAATATAATAGCAGAAACATTCAGTTCAATTTAGTTTTCCAGCTACCAATTCCCTGCTCTCTAAATGCAATCTAAATCAGGTCTGTAACCTAGTATTCTTTATTCACCAAATAAAAATGCTGTTTTTAGAAATTGTCTGGAGGTGACCCAATGGGTAAGCATTCAGAATTACTTTAGATAGGACCTCATTTTAAGAAATGTACATATTAAAAGTATATAGCACATTTCCTCCTTTATTTTGTCCTGTCACCCCATGGGCTGATGCCTGGGGGAATCCCAAAGCAATTCCAAATCCTAACATGCAGAATTTTATGTGAAACCTAGCTAGAACAAAGGCTGCTTGTATTTTTTCAATGATCACTTTCTTTCATGGCCTGGCACATAAAAGATGGAGACTTTTCTCTTTCTATTCTTGAATAATGGATTTAAAAAACGTATAAGACATCTCCAACATAATATAAACCCAGGGAGTATGTGATGGAAATCTTAGAAATGCCCTGCCAATAAACACAAAGAATTAATCATCCCACACATTTATTAGCCTACCCCACTCCCATGAGATACAGCAGTAGTAAACGTAATTCATCCAACATTCTTTAATACTTGCCAGATAAGAAGGACTCCTCGTCCTCACTTCAGTGACAGGTTGATAGTTGCATTTTGGAAACATTTGTCCAGATCCAAGAGCTTGGGTTCTGTGCAATTTATTTACTTGGGAGACTTTTGGCAGGAAGTGCTATACCCTTACCTGGCAGAAGAAGAGAGGGTGGGGGATTTTCTTTCATTTTAAGTTGTGCTTAATTCAGTCTGAAGGAAAATAACTACAGAGCATAAGTAAGAAGGATTATATACAAAACCTACAGAGTGGGGTTAAAAATAGCTTCACCCCAGCATCTGAGGTGGAGTTTCATTATCCTGTATATCTTAAGGATATATTTCTCCAACTTTTCAGCTACTTCCTGGGGACTCTCCACTTATATTTGAACTTTTTTGTAAGCCAGATACAAGATTATAACTCCAGCTTTGGCTGCTCTTTTGATGCTGTGAAGCTTACATTCATATTTCAGGCCCATAGAGCTCTAATTATATAACTACTCTGTATCACATCAGAGGTGTTCTCTAGGCATGGAGAGAGAAGATCTACCCACATCCCTCCTGCACTGAGGTATATTTCTCTCTTAGGAGCCCCTGGACCTCCAATTTAGAGACATTTCCACACCTACGGTTCATTTCTGACAAAAGTAATCACAGATTGTTCTTTCTGCTCCTTGTTTTGTATTGTCTGCTTTGACCACATCCAATTGTACTATGCCCTTCTACTACTGTGGCCAGATTGGCAATGAGGCAGCCATTCACAGATTGACCAGTATACGCATAGCCTGGGGCAAGAAGCCAACCCAAAGGAGGACATCTATTAGTGGAGCAAGTCAATTACCCTGCATGAAATACTAGATCTATAGAAAATCTGGCAATTTAGGGTCAAGATATCTATACAGATCATGCTTTGATGCTCTTCTGCAAATGCTCAATAGACTAGATAGAAGCAAAAATTTTTAAACACCTAAGTATATATTTTTTAAGATTTAAACATCTATGAGCACCAGAATGCAAGATCACTGTGATAATAGAGTAATGGTAAAATGTGAAAAGTATAGCCATAAAAAGAACAACAACCAAAAACCCTTAAGTGTCTTTGGAGACCAGAAGTGGTAGAAAAAAGGATTCAGAAAAGATTTGAATCTATAGACTTTTTGGGATCTGGGTGGAGAAGCAGGCAGATCCAGCTAAGTAATTACATTATCTTTCTGACTTGCCATCCTTTACTTTGGCTTCACATTCAGTTGTTACCAGGATGGCTGCCGTGGTTCCTGACATCACATCTCATATTCACTTGGACTACCTTTAGAGGAAGAAAAGGACCATCTCTTTCTTAGGTCTCCTTCTTAGAGAAAGAATATCTTCCTTAGAGGCCTCTAAGAGGACTTCCCTATGTATCCTATTGGCTAGAGTTATGTCACATTACATTCTTTACCAGATCACTGTCAAGGAAGTGGGAGTTATCATTGCTGGAATAGAACAATCATCTGGTGTGACATGAATGTTTACGAGGAGTCCACCAAAAATATCCACCACAATTCATCCGTTTTATGCATTATGTCAAAAATGCTGATATAAAAATAAAACATACCCTTTCTCAAATAGAAAAAACTCAAAGTATCATCTATGTTCAAATTTAGTATTTTGGGTGATGTGTAATCCCATAAAGCCCCTGCTTAATTTTTCATATTCTATATCAAGGGTTAGCAAAATATTGCGCTTGGACCAAATCTGGCCTGCTGCCAGTTTTTTTGTGGCTCTTGGGCTAATTGTGTTTTAAAATAATTTTTAGTATTTAAGTTTTTATTGGATATATATATACTCTGTTTTTCCTCTTGGTCCAGAAGCCTAAACTATTTATTATGTAGTCTTTTCTGAAAATGTTTTTTACCCTCTGTTTAGACTTTGGACTAAAAGACAAGTTATCCAGCCCAACACAGCCAATATACAATAATAAATTATTTTAAAAATCTGGTTTTAAAAAGGGTTGAATTGTTGGTTCCCGAGGATAACAATCTTGCATGAATTTTCTCCTGTATCAGTCTCTGTGAGGTTGCCTGTTCTTTCCTTCCTTACATGGCCTTACAAGAAGTCCACATACATAGAGGTCACGAGAGCTCTCCCTCCCATTAAATCTAAAAATGTCTAATGTAATTTCCAAGAACTCATTTTATTTGCTCCTTTAACAAAGCTTGCTCTTCTGATGGTTTCTCTACCTCTCTGTGTCTGAGAGAAATAAAGAGAAGGAAGATGTGGTTGTTTTCCAGGGGTTGGCCCTTCATCCCTGAGACAATGTCAAAATTATAGATAATGAGCCATAGAAAAGAACGAAATAATGCCATTTGCAGCAACATGGATGGACCTAGAGATTATCATACTAAGTGAAGTAAGCCAGACAAAGACAAATATGCGGCATCACTTATATGTGGAATCTAATAAAAAATGATACAAATGAACTTATTTACAAAACAGAAACAAACTAACAGATCTCAAAATCAAATTTATGGTTACCAAAGGGGAAACATTGGGAGAAGAGACAAATTGGGAGATTGGGATTAACATATACACACTACTATATATAAAATAGATAGCTAATAAGGACCTACTGTATAGCACAGTGAACTATACTGTAATAACTTACATGGGAAAAGAATATGAAAATAATGGATATACATGACATATATATGTGTATAACTGATTCACTTTGCTGTACACCTGAAAGTAACACAACATTGTAAGTCAGCTATTCTCCAATAATAATTTTAAAAAAAGAATAAAAGATCCTTAGGAGAAGGTAAAGCTTAAGTTAATGCCTATATAATGCCTATTTGTTTACTCATGTCTGAATCTGTTTCCTGATGGGAAAAGTGGGAATTGAAATATTTATTGCTTAAGTTTATGTATTTTTATTTTGTTTATTCTTTTAATAACTATAGTAGAAATGTACCTGCTTTTCTTTAGTTAAGTCTCATGGGAAGCTTGGTATTCATTCACGTTGCTCAGTGATTTGTTGTAATGTAGTCTGATTCTAACAATTCACTTGTTTGGGAAGAAAACTTCCTTTCCCCTTCTGATTTCTGTATATCCTTATTCGGAAAGTGAGTTTGTGTAAAACCTATTATTTTAAAGTTAAAAACAGCACTTTCACAAAATTGCCTTACTCCCAAGCACTTCTAAAACAAGTTTAATCTTCCAGGGTTAAAAAATCTCATTTATTGTTGCTTTTAAGTGCCTGCGGAGATATGAAGAGCTAGGTCATGAATACTTTTTTCAGTCATATCATTTTGGAATATGTTAAAAGGACAGGCACATATAATACCTTTTCTGAGATGTTCTTTATTTTAAATCTTGAATAAACTTTTACTGATGTCTGCGGTATGGTTTTAAGCCAGCCCCATGGATAATTAGGTCATCTGCTTTAAGGCAGAGGATTTCTTATAGTCAGAAAACCAAACAAATTTGCTGTACACATAAAATTATTAATAATGAGAGGAGATATTTTTGTAGGTTTACTCTGATAAATACAAGAAATACTATCAAGTGTCATGAATTACTTTAAAATATAATCATTGTAGAGATGGCCATTTACTGCTCTTCTAATAATTTCATCCAATTTATTTTCTATTTCATATCATTATAATGATCTCATTTTCAATTTTATAATACAGATTTTATTTTCATATTGTCTGATTTTTACAATATACATGAGGAGAAGCTATCATGGAATTAGAAAACTGGAGAGAAATGTGAATTCTAATCCAGGAAGTCTCCTATAAATTGAATGTTATTGGATACTTTCAAATTAGTATAAGGTTGACACATTTGTATAATTTAAGGGAAGTATCTTTCTTATTTTATTTACTATTCTTATTTATTATGTAGCAATCATGATAATTTTTTTCTTTTGAAAAATTAATACTGTGAATTATATTTTGAAAACCTTCTCTTAGAGAATATTTTTGCTTTTCTGAAATTACTGCTACATAATCTTTTAAAAATTTTATTGTTAAATTTTATTGTTTTCAATCTACTTAGGATTTTTACACTGATTCTCTATGTGAGATTGGTCTTCTTTCTTTTGAAGAGCAGTTAAATCAATGGGGGTATTAAATTGGGGTTCCCAGAAGCTAACAAGGAGATGCACATTTATATGCAGACACTCCCAGGAGGATCCAGTTGGGGGTCAGGGAAGAAGAAGAAATTATGCAAAGGTAAAGGAGCTCCCATTGTAAATGACAGCAGTATTTGCCTTTGCTCAGGGGAAGGGGGCCTCCTTTTCTTCCAGGATCAATCAGTTATGGGTTCTGGTCCCAATTAGTCCCCCAGAGGGGACTCAGCTCAGGGAAGGTAAAATTCCAGGCACTTCTGGCCCTAAGAGGTCCTTTACCCCAGGGAAAGTGTAAAGAATGTCACAGAAGCCAGCTGTTAGAGGCAAAACATGCAAAGACTAGCCTAAGTATCCTAGGGGAATGACAACCGTCCAATTCAGGGATAAATCCTGAAAGAGAGCCTACATGTATTTTCAGACTGGCCAGTCTAAAACATGCTTCTTAAATTGCAAGAAATAACTTTGGTCCCGGGCAAATAAATTAAATCACCAAATAGCTTGTGTCCACTTTCTGAAGTCAACCTCTAAGATTAAGTGTATTCTCTCTGCATTTAGCAAATGCATGAGAAAATTCCAAACATGAAAGAGATGCTAAAATAAGTGTATACAAAGCTATCCATTTCATATGTGAAAATGATGTTTTGAGAGGTAATTTTAAAATAATATGAATTAGCTCAGATTATTTTTATATGTGTTCATTATTAGCTCAAATAATTTGGCACATTTGCAACATGGAATTTCTGTGATATCTTATAGAAGGAATAAAACTTATTTCGGCACAGGCATTTTAAGGTCTCTAAAAGTAGTAGGAGGAAGACTTTTTTAAAAAACTAGGCAAGTATGATCAAATGTCAATGTTTAATAAATAAACATAATTTCTATTTTACCATCTAGTATTTTGTTCAGAGGTTTAGAGTTAAGCATGCGATTTTTAAAAAGATGATGCCAAGCTGCAGGTATAAAAAATGGCATATATTCAATATATATTTAATTTTGGGTAATTATGCTAAGTGTATTTGTGTATATAAAAGACCTAGTGGAGTATTGGCCAGAGTTTCATCTCATGTCATTGGACTTTCCTTCTTTCTGTCTTCCTACATTAATTACATTAGCATTATTTATTAATGCCTATTTTGTTAGAAATATCTATTACCATTGTTCAATTAGGAAAGGTCCTTTCCCCTTTACTCTGTCTCAAGTACCTTTTGGTATTTTATGTACAATAACATAAATTACCTAAAATCTTCTGATGAATAAAATAGTGTCATAAATTTGACAATAACTTGACCATGTTTAGCCAGAGGGCTATAATTTTATTTTTTTTTTAATTCTTAAAGTGACTGCATCGTTCAAAGAGGATGTCTTCATTCGTTAATTAAAGTTCTTCTCCTAAAACTTTGAGCTGATGTCCCCGAGTTGCTCCTGGCCACTGCTCTGATCTCCTCCTAGCATCTTCTGGAGGACCACCTCCCCTTGGGCCACTGACACATCAACTTTCCTGTACAAACTTCCTATGCAAGGCCACATCTTCTACCGGGCACCCATTTTGCACACCTAGGTGGTGACATGAGGAGAAATCAAAGGTTTCTGATGCTGGTTCTACATCCCTCTCTCATCCTTCTTACCTCACTCAATTGTTCACATGCTTTTAGGATAACCTTGAGTGTTACCTTTCCAACATTCAGGTAGAGTTAATTCTCTATGGATATATTTTGTGAAAAAAATAAATTAATTAACTGATGTATCCTCATAAGATCATGGGTTTCTTCTGTCCAAATATCAGGGACTCTCCCATGACACCCTGTAATCAGAGACATTCTTTAGGAGAAAAGGGGGGAAGTGTTACCTCATAAGTGAGTCAACATTCACCTGACAGATACTTTCTAAATTACTTCTTCTAGACCAAGGAGCTTTTAATTTTGATCTCTATTACTGAATAAGAACCTACTCCTTAAGACTATCTTTTGTCTAGAATTTATTCCATAGCATTCTTCAAAATTCTTGAATTGTGGGGCACTGAGTTGGGGTCTTATAGAAACTTACCTCTTAGACACAGGCAAACGTAGTAGTGGCCCATCTTGAAAAGCCAATGGCAGTAGCTGAGGGCACAGATGTCAAGTTTATTAAATGACCCTTTATATTTTTGCCTGTTGGGAGGCTGTTATACAGAAGTAGGAGGAGTGTGGGAGACAAAACAAAATTCAGATTGAAAGTAATTGATTTTCTGTTTGTTGCTTAAAGAGAAAACAATACTCTTTTGTCAGTTGCTAACAACCCAGAGCACTATTAATTTAAAATATATGTGTGTGTGTGTGTGTGTGTGTGTGTGTGTGTAAGCTTCATTATGTGTTAGCCATGCTAAAGACAGTTTCTTTAGCTTAGCTGCATTCTTTAGTTGAATTCAGTTATAGATTTTGTGGATGATTTAAAGTGAGTTCTAGAACAGCCCCAGGATAGTCCCAAACACACACTCAGGAGTTCCATTAATGCAGCTGATTAGATGAGGCTTTGTAAAGCTTTCTGGGTAGTTTTTAAAGCTCCCTGGATTATCATCTTTATTTTAAATTATTGTGCCAAGGCCCTTGGTTCAGCTGTCCCTTATTCTGTCTAAAGGCATTTATAATATACATTTCTCCCACATGTAACTATATGTGTTTGGGGAATAGTGTTTAAAAAAGTAAGGTGCATTAACAAAATAGATTTTATTTTTTGACTGTATGCAGTTCTTTGTTCCTATGAGCAATTCACAGCTGCACTTTGCTATAGACTTGACTTAAGCAACCTTACATCTAAAGAATCACTTACAATACACTTCTATATGAATATGTGATCAGATTTCTAAAAATGCCAACAACAAACTGTCACAACAAAGACAGGCCTAAAGAGACATGACAACTAAAATTAATGTGATTTCCTGGATAGAATTCAAGAACAGAAAAAAAGACACTAGGTAAAAACTAAGGAAATCTGCATAAAGCATTATTTTATTATGATAAATGTTTATTATAATTAAATGTTAATAATAATGTATCAATATTTGTTGATTAATTGTCACAAATGTGCCACACTAATGTAAGTTGTTAATAATGAGGGAAGCTGGGTGTGAGGTATATGGGAATTCTCTGTACTATCTTTGTAATTTTTTGGTAAATTTAAAACTATTTGAAAATAAAAAGGTTATTAAAAAATGCCTCATAACCAAAGTCACTTTGAGATATATAAGTGGCAAATGCCATTTGTGGTAGATAGATTGCAAAAATATCCTGAATTCTTGACCCCATCTGTGTCTGTGTACTTTGCAATGTATCTTTATAGATCTTCTCATCATGAGGAATATTTTTCTCCAATTCTTGTAGTTGCATTGACCTTGTGACTTGTTTTGGACAATAGAATATGACAGAAGCAATGGAGTGCCTGTTTCTAGTCTAGGTCTAGAGAGTCCTGTGTGCTTCCATTCTTTCTCTCTTAGACCCTTGTCTTCAGTGTGGTGGAAGATGAGAGCATAAGTAGCAGAGCTGGGTCAGCTCAGTTGTGCAGCCAAAGCCCCAGGCATGTGAGAGCCCAGCCAAGATCAGCCAAGCCACCTGGCTGACTTGCAGCTCAATGCAGGTGACTGAGTGACCACTGAGGGGAGGTGATGCCAGAACTCCCACCTGATTCAGAGTCTCCTAAACAATCATAGGTATGTTTTAAACAACTGAATTTGATGGTACTTTTTAATGCAACATTACTTACACACCATTGATTCTGTACAAATAGTGAATTAAGTTAATTACACATTTACCTTATACATAGTAAAAAGCCTGAGGTCAAACAAAATTGCTTCATATTGTTAACATGGTGATCTTGAAATAAACACTCATTTTCTTATTATATCCTATCCTAGCTTTCTCTAATCAGTTTTTCATTAAAAAATATGTCATAGATTGAGTTTATTATAAAATGCTTTTCTACATTTAAGTTTTCTCTCTTATGATTAAGGTTTATGCCAGTGTTGTTGGTTTTCTTTTTTTGATACAAGAAATGATGTCAGAAACCCTATTGCCATTAATGATCATCTCCTTTGAGCCTCCTTTTTGGTCACCATTCTCCACTGTTAATAGGAACAGTTCTTTTTTGAAGTGCTTACCAATGAGCTGAAACTTCCTTATCAAAAGTTCCACTGAAAATTGTAGCTGTGAATATAGCACAGTTAGATGATCAAGGTCCAAGTCCTGTCTGGCTCAGAACTGGCAGTATATGCTTTTACTACATTATTATACTATTTCCATGAGACTTTATGGTCCTCAGCTCTACAATGAGGACTATAGTAACTACTACCTCATAAATATTACATGGAGATTAAATGACATGACATTTAGGGCTTAGCAAGTTGCACGGATCATGGCAATCACTCAAGAAAGATTGTTACTATTTCTCCTATGTGCCAGAATTTAGAAAATTCTTGTTGTGATCTCTGCTAATATTTTACTTTAGCACATTTTTGCTATGGAATTTACCAAAACTATGGGCATACTGTTTTTTTTGGGGGGTGGCATACTCTTTCATTTAGAAAATTAAATTTTTTCTAACTGTTATAAAATCAGTTAAAGTATTGATAAGTAGGGTGCACAAATAATAAAGAAAAAGAGAGAAAGAAAAAAAGTTTTAAGAAGAAAAAAGTATCAAAGTTGGAAGTGTATTTTTTAAAATTTTTTAATTGAAGTATGGTTGACTTACAATATTGTGTTAGTTTCTGGTGTACAGCAAAGTGATTCATATTTTTTTCCATTATGGCTTATTATAGGATATTGAATATAGTTCCCTGTGCTATACAGTAGGACATTGTTGTTTATCTATTTTATATGTAGTAGTCTGTACCTGCCAATCCCAAACTCTTAATTTATCCCTCCCCCACCCCTTTCCCCTTTGGTATCCATTAATTTGTTTTCTATGTCTCTGAGTCTGTTTCTGTTTTGTAAATAAGTTCATTTGTATAATATTTTAGATTCCACATATAAGTAATATCATATGGTCTTTGTCTTTCTCTTTCTGACTTACTTCACTTAGTATGATAATCTCTAGGTCCATCCATGTTGCTGCAAATAGCATTATTTCAATTTTTTTTTTTTTTTTTTTTTTTTTTGCAATACACGGGCCTCTCACTGTTGTGGTCTCCCTCTTCTGTTGTGGAGCACAGGTTCCAGACACGCAGGCTCAGCGGCCATGGCTCACGGGCCCAGCCGCTCCGCGGTATGTGGGATCTTCCCAGACCACGGCATGAACCCATGTCCCCTGCATTGGCAGGTGGACTCTCAACAACTGTGCCACCAGGGAAGCCCCATTATTTCATTTTTTTATGACTGAGTAATATTCCATTGTATATATGTACCACATCTTCTTTATCCATTCATCTGTCAGTGGACATTTAGGTTGCTCCCATTACTTCACTTAGTATGATAATCTCTAGGTCCATCCATGTTGCTGCAAATAGCATTATTTCAATTTTTTTTTTTTTTTTTTTTTTTTTTTGCAATACACGGGCCTCTCACTGTTGTGGTCTCCCTCTTCTGTTGTGGAGCACAGGTTCCAGACACGCAGGCTCAGCGGCCATGGCTCACGGGCCCAGCCGCTCCGCGGTATGTGGGATCTTCCCAGACCACGGCATGAACCCATGTCCCCTGCATTGGCAGGTGGACTCTCAACAACTGTGCCACCAGGGAAGCCCCATTATTTCATTTTTTTATGACTGAGTAATATTCCATTGTATATATGTACCACATCTTCTTTATCCATTCATCTGTCAATGGACATTTAGGTTTTCATTTTTTTATGACTGAGTAATATTCCATTGTATATATGTACCACATCTTCTTTATCCATTCATCTGTCAGTGGACATTTAGGTTGCTCCCATGTCTTGGCTATTGTAAATAGTGCTGCTATGAACATTGTAGTGCATGTATCAAAGATGGAAGTTTATAGAGTGGTCACCACTTATACTAATGAGAGGGCACTAAATGCTTTATCTATATCACCCTGTATAATATTCCCAACACCTCTGCAAGATAGGTATGATTAATAATTTTTTTAGAGTTGAGAAAAATTTGACTAAGAAAGTTGTAATAACTTGACTAAGAACCAACGATAATGGTTGATGGAGCCACAATGCAAACCCAGCTGTGCCCAAAAGTGAGCCAAGGGCTCTCCTAGCATCTTGCCTCACTAAATGTATTCAACCTAGAGTCTTCCATACACAATTACTGTATTCAGTGTAGAAGTAGACCTTCAGTGCTGCCAAGGATAGTGTTATTCTGCCAGTGAAAGCAGGTGTTTCTCCCCATACCTACCTTCAAATAGCATACTCATTACACGCAGATATATCATGATAGCCCATAACTGGAGTGATTTTCTCATATTCAAATGTGTTTGTTGAACAGATCAAACAGACGTTTAAGATGCTAATGTCTGTCCCTCAAATACTCAGCTGTTCACTGAATCCTAGCCTTGCAGTTATTCCTGGATTATATTGTATAAAGCAGCTTTGCTTTTTCACTTTCCTTTTTGCTCCTGGATTTTTTAAAGGGAAAATGTATTAAGAATATTTTAATACTTTTGGGGGGAGGGGGCAGGAATAAGATTATTAAAACATCTGTAACTTTGACTCCACTCTTTAAAATGTGTAGTTTAAAAAACAAGCTAAGGATTTTTGTAACAAAATGCCCTGACGTGCACATGCTGTGTGTTACTATTGATAAGTATATCACTGATGAAGTATATCATAATATGTCTGGAAATTTCTGATTCTCAACCTCTTTCTCCCTGAGGAAGAGAGAGAAGATCTCCTTTTGCAACCATTTTGGATACAAATGTAGATATTGAAGAGCAGTAGATTTGTTTCACGCATCAGGGAACTTTTATCAGCCCTATAAATAAGATCACCACCAGTTCCATTAAAGTCTGAACTATGAATGGGCCTCTTTATGTCAAGTATGAAGAAAACAGCATTTCCTTGGGTGTGGTAGGGTGGGTTGGTAGAGTCTTGGAGCAGAAACTGCTAGCAGATTTCCTGTGACATTGGCTTTAATTTTTTTTTTTTTTGGTTTGGAAAAAAACTTAGAAGTTAGAATCTCTGTTCTTCCTTGAAATTCTCTTTACAATAGGATAGAATTAGCAATTTATGTTGGAAAGGAGTATGTGTATGCGTGTGTGTGTATGTATGTAAATATATGTGCTTTATTGTAAAGTTATTTTATGGCTAAAGAGGCTTAAATGACTTAATAAGGTTGGAGACTATTACAAAATAGAAATCTTAGTGGATACTTTATTCTTGAACTATTTCTTAATGATTTTTGCCTAAAAGTTTTAGAAAATCCCTGGAAAATAATCCCTGAAATAGGGCAAAACAGGTAGAATGAGTTTGTAAATATTTGTTTCTCTGTATTTTAATGGATCTATATGGTACAAAAATCAGAGTTTAAAATACTTTGCAGTGAATCAAGATTCATGTTTCATTAATTAGAATAGAAAAATTTTCATCATAATCCATAAATGAGTGAATAGTATCAAAGTTAAAATATAAACTTGGAAATTATTATTAGGATTTGGATAACATTACCTGCATTGCTGACATAATAAGCATATTTGTGTAAGAAAGTTCAGAACTGATCAGATCCACCAAAGATAAGTCATATTTAGTTACTCCTCATGTATCAACAATAAGCAGATATCACTTCTATCTATTGTTTTCTATCACCAGATTCATGTTTTAATAATGAGAAACATTGAGTCCAGGGTTCCAAGTTACCAAAAATGCTTTGGAAAGAGGATGCTTCTTTAGTTTATTGTTACTTCAGGCCACTGGAGCCTACTATAACCCTCTTGTGAGCACTAAGGGTGCTAGACAGAGCTATGGATTCCAAAGAAGTCATACAATGACTGTCATCTGCCTAAATACTTCTTACATGGAGAGAAGACAGAATTTTTTTCCCCATAAAATATGTTCAGTTCACACTTACCCTACACTATTACTCATTTGATTAACAACATAATATTATTTTACATAGAAAACATACTTGGCATCATTCGTTGGAAGAATTTTCCCATCCTCTGCTTTTCCAGATTTTGAGAACATTTGGATCTGCATGGGATCAAAGAAAAGCTCTCTTTTAATGCCATTTAAGCTTTGAGAGAATAGATCATGGTGATTCAAATTATATAATGTTCAAACTGTTGTGTTAAATTTTAATTCCATAGTTATATAAAGATATCCAAACATTGTTTTAATTGAATATATTTGGCCTATCCTTTCTTATGTAATTGCTAATGCTTTCATTACAAAATAACAAGTCTGTAAATGATAATGCCACTAAACATCTAGTGATTAAACATGACTAACAGTTGAAATAATTATGAGTATTTGGAAGGCAATGGGGAGAAAAATGAAGCCACATGCCAAAATAAATATATCCATTTTTCACTGGAAAATGGGTTTGTACTAAATTTGCTAGTTCCAAAAGGAAAAGGCAAATCTCTGTTTCTTGTATTGAAACTGAGCTACATTTAAGTCAATTATTAGTCAAGGACCAGGTCCCCAGATACAAGTATCTAGAGGGTATGAAGCAATCAGGAGAAATATCAGGATTTATAGAATGTGTCCAAATTCCATGAAACGTCACTCCCTTGAATAATTCTGGGAGGTCATACACATAATTCCCTTCACATGTGGTGCAGTTTTTTCTGTGTTTAATTTTTAGTGCACAGATACAAATGGAGTTATCTTGCATTAACATGGCTCCTTAAAGATTATTACTCAATGTTACCCTATGATAAAAACTAAATCTCCCATTTTACTGAGCATATGGGCATTATTCTATGGAAAGCAGCTGTGGCTAATTCAGTCATATCTAAGAGTAACTCCCACCTGTCAAATGTATTTGGATCCATCTATTCCTCCATAATTAGAACATTCTATTGGTTGATTTTTTTTTTCTATTTAAAGCAAGTCATAGCTCTTCCTGTA
Organism: Physeter macrocephalus; assembly: GCF_002837175.3. Lineage (NCBI taxonomy): Eukaryota > Metazoa > Chordata > Mammalia > Artiodactyla > Physeteridae > Physeter > Physeter macrocephalus. Next base: position 144,194,699 of record NC_041214.2, read on the forward strand.
TGAAACCTATTATTAAAATTAGTTGTAAAGTGTTATTATTATTATAATTTTGTATCTACCAGGTGCTTTTTCAAGAAAAATAATTACTACCTATTTTATAGAGATATGAATATGTGAATGTAGGTGTGTGCAGGCATGTATGTTCATATTTTAAAATTAGCATGCAAATGAATTATATAAAAAATACTTAAAACCCATTTGTTACCATTATTATGATACTTTCAAAAGCAAAATACACCAAAAACATACATTTAGAGCCTAGGCAAGAAAAAGAAAGAAATCTAAATCAGAAAGGAAGAATTAAATGATCTCTTTTGCAGATGACATGACGGTATATATAGAAAAACCTAAAGACACACACTAACATACGTAAAACCTGTTATAAGTAATAAATTAGTTCAGTAAATTACAGGATACAAAATTAACATAAAAACAGTTTCATTTCTATACTGTAACAACTAATAATCCAAAATAAAAATTAATAATTCCATTTACATAGCTTCAAAAAGAATACAATATTTAGAGATAAACTTAACCAAAGAGGTAAAAGACTTGTACACTGGAAACTACAAAACATTGATGAAAGAAATTAAAGAAGACACAAATACATGAAAAGACATCTTAGGTTCATAAATTGGAAGACTTAATATTGTTGAAATCTCTATATTACCCCAGGCTACGTACAGATTCAATGCTATGTCTGTTGAAATCCCAATGGCATTTTTTACAGAAATAGAAAAAAAATTAATTTATATGGAACCACAAAGGACACAGCATATCCAAAATTATCTTGAGAAATAAGAATAAAGCCAAAGATGTTACACTTCCTGATTTCAAGATATTTTACAAGACCACAGTAATTAATACAGTATGACACTGGCATAGAACAGATATATAGTCCAATGGAACAGAATGGAAAGCCCACACAGAGATGGGCAACTTACTTTGATAAAGGCATCAAGAATGCACAATAGGGAAAAGATAATATCTTCAAGAAATGACCTTGGGAAAACTGGATATTCACATGCAAAAAATGAAATGAAATTGGACCCCTACCTCACACTGTACACAAAAATCCACTCCAACAATTTCTACCTGATGGTGAGCAATCAAAACACAGTATATCCCTTCTAGCCATCATTTTGGAAAGTATAATGATAAAATATAAAGGAACCAAAAAAAAAAAAAAAAGAAAGGAAATGACATTCAGACTTTCTTTTAGTAGTCAGTCATGGAGAAGCTAAGGAAGGGTACCTCCCTGGGTAGATCCTGATCAATTACAGGCTCACAGTAGGACAGGCAGCCATCAGGGACTGGCTGAGAAACAAGTGAGGACTTAACACTGGAAAGGAAACAAAGGTCCCTACTTATAAGGAAACAAAGAGAGATAAGTGATCTGAAGACTAAATTTGAAAGCAATATCTTTGGACTGTTTCCTAAGGAAAATTAGGCAATCTCTGAATAAAACGACTCATTTATTTCCTTCTCTTTAGTGATTGCCAAGCTTCAATGTGTTTAAATATCATTTGAAGTAGCTTATTAAAATGCAGATGCTCATATTTATTAAGTCCTGCAGAGCTCTCATACTTGCACCCTAACTGACTCTAAATGTGGATAAACCACAATTGGAGAAGTGATGCTGTCTCTCTCTACCTTCCTTCCTTTTAAGGATACCATTTCATGCATATACCATGGGGAAAACTGTAACCATCACAGTTAAGTTGCCTAAACTTCTCACTCTATAAAAATGTCTGCATATGCAGCCATCCATTCTTCCTGATTTTTGGTCTTAAAGGGAACATTGTACCCTTTGGTTATCTAAGGCTGATCCCCTACACTTTCTCCCATGCCCTCTCATTTTCATGGGGTCATTATGACATGTTTTATGTCTGCTCTATTTCTCTCTAGCACCTCCTGGTTTTGCAGTCTTTAAACATCCAACATCCTCCATTTTAACATTTCATCCCTTGATTCTCCTTCTATCCTTTTGTCAACAAAAAAATCAATCAGTCAATCTAAAAAATAAATGGAAAATTTTATTCGAACCAATTGAGAAATATAACCTGGGAACAGTCTCTCAGAAAGTTCTGAGAACTGTTCCACCCATTAGAGGTCAAAGCACAGTTATATAATGTTTTAAGACAGAGGGCTGTACATTAAATGATGAATTATTGGCAGTTTACACAGTCTAGTGAGTAGTGGGTCATGGGTCATCGTGGACCTTTGCAAGATCAAGAAAGAATGTTATCTTTTAAGGAGTTATCTTGTTGGTGCTAGGAGAATGTTGCTCTTTATGGTTGACCAGGTATTTCTGCCGATGGAGAAGATGGGGAGGTTTGGTGGATGCATAATGCAGATAGTCAATGGGAGATACAGTGGGGAGAGAGGAGGCTAAAGGTCAGAGAAAATTTTTTTCATGTTTAAATTTTTTTTCTTGTTTTTTCTTGTCATGAAATATGAATTTTATTTCACACTTTGACTACCTCTTCCCCTACCTTTCTTTTTATTTGTCCCTTTAAAGAACATTTATTTATGCTCATTGCATCTACTTCTTTGCCATTACAGATTCCTCATCCTTCTCTATCTGGCTTATGCCAATATATCTCCTCTGAAACTCCTGTCACTAACAGGACCTGTTAGCTCCATGTGAACACTCCTTTGGAAAATTTTGGGTCCAGCTTATTGAATCTCTTATTTATCTCTTCCTTTTTCTTGTAATACTTGCCTTCCTTGGTTTTTTTTTTTTTTTTTTTTTTTTTTTGCGGTAGGCGGGCCTCTCACTGTTGTGGCCTCTCCCGTTGCGGAGCACAGGATCCGGACGTGCAGGCTCAGCAGCCATGGCTCACGGGCCCAGCCGCTCCACGGCATGTGGGATCTTCCCGGACCGGGGCACAAACCCGTGTCCCCTGCATCGGCAGGCGGATTCTCAACCACTGTGCCACCAGGGAAACCCTCTTGGTATTTTTTAAAAATGGTTTTGCTCCTGTCTCTTTCAGAGGAAGAGTCATTCTTTCTGAGTCTCTTAGGGTAAACTGCTTCCCTGTCACACAATTATTCAATGTTCAGTATCTTCTTAAGTTTTTTCTTGTTCTAATTTAAACCCTATTTCTATGTGGCTTCATCCTCTTACATGCATATAACTATCACATACATTCTAACAAGTCCCAAATGTACATCTATCAGCCTAACTTCTTTTCTTAGCTTAAGGCCTATTTTATTAGCTCCAGCCCTACACAAATATCTCACAGATACTTGAAACTTAATATGTGCAAACCTAGACTCATAATCTCTTCCCTGCCTCATAACTGTTAGTATTTTATACTTTGTTTCTCATTATATGGCCAGCAGGTACCAGTTGTTCAAGTCAGACTTCTGGGAGTCATTCTTTACTTTTCTATTCATATCATGCTCCATAAAAAATTGACAAATACTGCTAGCCTAGAGTATAAATATCTTTGTAATTCACCCATTTGTCTCTATCGTCGCTCACACCATCCTCAGTCTAGACCAACTTCATTCATTTCTAGAACAATTGCAATAATATTTTCATAAGTAGCTACCTTATAGCAATTCTTGTCACATTTCAACTTATTCTCTATACTTTTGGTAATGATCTAACAAACATGAAATTAGCTTGTATCACCCTCTTGCTTTAAAAAGAAGTCATGAACCCAAGTGTGGCGTGACCCAGACTGACACAGGAATGTGTCGCAGACTAGAGAACACATGCTACCCTCTCTAAAGGGGGAAGCCACCATCAGCTTTGGCTGATAGCTCCACAACAGAATACAGGGCTGGTGTTTCTTGACCATCCATTTTTTTTTTTTTAGGAAAGCTGTACTTATTTACTTTTTTCTGTAAATAACACATATTCAGTCATTTGTTTAACACCTACATTCCCCGATGGACTCTAAGCATCACGAAGGCTGGGGCCTTAGCTAACTTCTTTATTGCCTGACACCTAGCAGGTGCTCAGAAAATGTTTTTGAATAAATGAATGCATGAATGAAAAGAGAAGAAGAACAGAGGAGAAAGTGAACCATGTTCCTACCAAGGGCAGGGGAAAAGAGGGAGCGAGGAAGAGAAAGAGAAATCAGAATATTAAACATAGCTAGATCTTTAAGAATGAATAGGATTATCCCAGTCAGCAAGTATATTTCAGGCCTAAAAGCAGCATGTGAAAATGTACAGTTGTGTGAAATCATGTGACTCATTAAGAGAACTCTAGGTGTCTTATTGCTACAGTGTGGTCCACAGGGATAGCTGTAGACTATGAATTCTCCAGAAGAATTCGATCATGGGCCATGGGTGTGTACATTACTTGACATAAGTTAGACTTACTTGACATAAGTTAGAGAGCCAAAGATTTGTGTTTCAGAAAAATAATTCAAGCAACACTCTGACGAATGAATTCCAGGGGAAAGAAGATAGGAGAAGCAACTGTAGCTAAGTAGTTATTACAATAACTCAGGTGCAAGATGCTTAAGTTATAAATTGAATAAACAACACAGGGTAGGTGGAAGTGGATTTAAAAGACAATTAGGAGTAGAATCAACAATTCTACATCCTAGTCCCTTAGCATAACAGCCATAATAGGTATTTGTTTTTCCTAAATAAATACTGCATTTTATTGCCTCTGTGTATTTTCCCAAACTACTCTCTATGCCTGGACCTCATTTATCTTTATTTATTACCCAAGGAAGGTAATAAATACAACTTGTTATTTGTCCTTTAAAGACTTGCTCCCCAAAGTGTGGCCTCAGAACCAACAGCAGCGGCTTCACCTGGGAGCTTGCTGGAAATGCAGAATCTTAGGTCCCATCAAGACCTAGTGAACTAGAATCTGCATATTAACAAGATCCTCAGGGGACTCATAAACACACTAGCATTTGACAAGTGCTATTTAAATCCCAGCTCAAACCTCACCTCTTCCAAGAAACCTTTCTGAGCTTTTCCAGTCTCTCCAGTCCAGCAAAATAAATAAAGCTTACTTCTACTATGTTTACAAGTTTCCATGTGTCAGTTTACTTGTATCATAGTTATTTATACACATGTATTTTTCCCCTCCTTAAATAGTCAGGGACATGTCGTCTTAGGATCGTCTTGCCCATGGCTCCTGTGCAGGACTTAGCTCACTATAGGTTTTTCCCGAGAAGCAGTGAAAGCAAATTCTTTTGCTTCCATTGGCAGCCAAGTTGTATCTCCATGTCTTATGCTGATGCATCTTGTTGATTTCAGAACTCTCTTTGTCCATCTCGTAATAATGATCACTTTGCTCCAGTGAAGCATCATCCGTAATTAATTCATGTTAAATTCTTCCATTTATATTTGGTAGCCTTAAAGGTGCAACATCTATTCATTTACAAACCAAAGAATCCAGATGCCCAGATGATGGACTTCTTATCATTAGCCTTCTTAATGTAACATTTTTCTGAATTTTGGTAATATCAACTTGAAAGTGATTTCCTTCAAAACTCATCATCAGGAATAGATTTTTCCATCAAAGAATCACTGAATTTCCTGTGATCTATGTTATTATCTAGCTGTTATGTATTTATAAAACACTGCCCTTATTAATTTTTGCCTATTCATTTTATGCTTAGAATTTTAGGAAAAAAGAAAATTCTACACTAGACTGCGTGTAAGCTTACAAAAATTTTCCTTTTTCGGATGGTGAATTGAGATAAGGTTCTTTAAAAAATGGGTCACTCAAAACATCATTTTCCCTTAAGCAGCAGAGTGTACTTGAATGGTTTGGACTAAGTGTTTTAGATAAAGGAAGCACTCTTTGAAAAATAACATGCAGTTCACAGCTGGAAAAGAAGTAGTGAAGCGTTAAACTGTCCATTATGCTTAAAGAATAACTTGGCTAAAATCCTTCCTTGCCATTAAAAGCACTGAGTGTACTTTTGGACTTTATGTAACTGTACTTAGCGTGTCTGTTAAAGCCATTTATCAACATTTTTTATTTATCATTTAGACTAAATAATTAATTCATATCAATTTGGAGCTCCTCCCTTTTTAAAAAAAAATACATGTTACTTTTAGTTTCCATGAGAAGTGCTATACATGATATTTCAGAACTTAAAAATAATGAGACTCTCCGGAAGGAACCAATAGGCATTTTACAGGTTAGCAAGCAGCGTTTTCAGTTTAAAATTATCCCACTGGCTTTGTTGTGAGGTTTCTCTAAAAAATTCAGAAAGAACCGTAGGTGACATTTGAAGTTGAGGAAGGAGATAAGCAGAGACAAGGAGGAGACAACATTATTATTGTGTGTTTGTGTGCCAGGTGCTCTCTCTGATCTGAGGACTCAAAAGCAAAGATCCATGCACTTAGTTGACTAAATGCCACAGTCAGTTTAGAAAACATTCAGACTTTCTTTCTTTTCTTTTTTGCTTTAAATAGAGGAAAGGATATTAGCATTTCTTGAATGTCTTTGGGGTGTCAGAAATTTTGATAAGTATTGTAATAACACAATAATTGGGCTCTGGTGAGTTGAAGAAACTTAGGCTCAGAAGGAAGATTAATCTGTTCTAAATTACAGTGATAGTTTCAGAGTAGGATTTAAACTCAAGCTAGCCTATAGATTAAAGGTTCGCCATTGAACTCACCATTGTCAACAGTATCCATCATTTCTGTTGATCAATCACCTGTCTTACCATTGCTCTTTGAAGAGAATGTGCATTTTCCCCTATGTCTCCTATTTTCTATTTATCATCTCCATTCCCCATCCTTCTCCTTCACCTTTTTTTCTTTTTCTTGCTTTAGGTTCCCTGAATTTCTGGAATTTAGAATTTAGGAAACTATTAGCTATTATTCATTTGGATATTGTTTCTGCCACATCCTCTGTCACCCCAATTATATGTGTATTAAACATCTTGGACTTATTTTATGTTCTGTTTTCTTTCATTTCTTCCTAGTTTATTTTCTGCCTGTGATTCTGTTTAACTATTTTATACTGACATGCATTTTAGTTCAAAACTCCTGTATCTTGCTGTATCCAGTCTTTTATTAAAACTACTCATTGAGTTTTTAATCTTAGATATTCCATTCTTTGCTTTAGAATGTCTGTTTGAATCATTTTTAATTGATTCTAAATTTTGGTCAAAATTATCCATCCTTTTACATATTTTGCCCACTATTTTTCTAAATTTTCTTGTTCACATTATTTTCATAGCTATTATCCCTATTATCTTCATGGTCATTAAGCAAAATCAATATTTTATTATTCCAATAACTGGATCTTCCATTTGTGTTGACTGCAATATTTTTAGTCATGTTTCTATTCTTCTTTGGCCTGGTACAATAAAATACAAGGCATATAAAAAATTATAGTGTCTCTGGATAGTGTTGTCTTCTTCCACAGAAGGCTGACCCTAAATTCTGGCAAGCAGCCTTATTGGGAGAAAGTCTCCTTAATCCAGGTGGGGATTTAGCTGAGTCCAGATTTGCTTGAAGTTTTGATAAAGCTCATTCTATTTCTGTTTCAACTGTGTTCTAAAAATTTAGATCTCCATGGGCCCCAAGTGAAATCTTGGACTGTTTATTAAAACCCTTATTACTTGGTCAGATCTAAACTCCAATTTTGCCTTCTTAATACAGTAAGTCTACCAAAACTTCACTCTGAATTTCAGTATCTTTTGGCTTAGCTTCTGAACTTATTGCTCCATAAAACTTAACAATTTTGCAAATTTCTCAAAATGACAAACCTCCAACTGTCACACTCATTTCTCTCCACCTTTTTTTCTCTGCATGGGCTAGGCACATCAGTTCTTGATGGCCTTGCCAGGTCCAAACTCCAATGTTGTCTTTCCAGACCTGTGCTATTATTTAAAGTTCTTCTGGTTTCTTAGACTTGGACTTTGGAAGATTTCCCCACCTTTCTTCTGGGAAAAAGATCACCAAGGCCCTGGGGGAAGAAACAGATTGCAAATGTAGGCAAATCAAATGTTGGCTTACTTGAGAATTTCTTGAAAATCTTGACCTGGAAAGTTGTGGTTACCTCAGCAACTCTGTAGGGTATATATATGTAGATATGACATAAATATATATCATATTTTCCCTTTAGTAAGCATAGGCCTATAAAGGTAGAAGAGTTGACTATAAATATACATTTCCAAGAATTACTTTTGAGGAATATCAATAGTCATAGTCTGAATGGCAAAAGTTTTCTGTTGAAGGAACATACGAAAACATTATTGATTTTTGGCTTTGAAAGATGTGTAAACGTGATGGATTTGGATGTTCTCTACCATTTCAATACTGTGAAAATTTAATAAGACATTATAACTCAATTTGTACAGTTTCATAGTTTCAAAGTTTTTAGTGATAAGTTGTGTATTTTTCAAAAAGATTCTTGGGTTGATGAAAAATTTCATAATAATAGTCATCAATACATACATGGCAAATGAGTATTAGAAAATATCCACTCAAGTTTTATCTGTTTGTATTTATATTAATTTGTGAGTGAGAATTTTAATAAATAGTATAAAGTTTAGTTTTTGTTAGTATCTCTTAGAGCTTTATTTAGAATAAAATGAAAAGGTATTTGCTTCTTTCAGGTAAACATATCTATGGCATAGTTTCAGATTTTCACTTTTTACATGCGGAAATATAGTGTACTATGAATATTTCTCCCAATATTAGTATTTTTGTTAGTAGAAGTAATATGTGTCTATTCAGGTGAGAAAGCAGAGCTGGGGAAAGCATTGAGTACAGATGAAAGTGTTGGAATTTAGAGCATTAAATAGTTGGATAAACTTGGGTTTTAATCTGTGTCCACTCTTACTGTATATGGGTACTTGAAAAATTAATTTCATTAGGAATTCGCTTTCTTATCTATAAAATGAGGATAATGCTATTAAGCTTACAGTGTTGTTGTGAAGATTAGGCAGTGCATGTGGGGTACTTTGAGTAAAGACTCAGTACACTGGGACTGTACTTACAAAGTGCTTTGTAGACATTAATGTTTTGTGTATTTCCCACCATATGTAAAAACAAAACAACAGAACAGCTATCACTGTTAAAGAGAAAATTCATAAAATTTCCCAGATCAATTAGTTTTTTTGACATTTATGAACTTTGTATATATTGCACAATAAATTAATGAAGTTAACACCATTAAGCATAGTATAATAAATGCCTTCGAGTTGAAATCTAAGTATTACATTAAAAATTAAGACTCTAAATACAAATATATTATCACACACATAGTTGAAAGTGACACATTTTAAATAATGCAATTATTCTCAAGTAGAAGAAGTCAAATGCAGAGATTGGAAGTTCATTTGACTTCTGTTGATGACTATAAATATTTTGCAAATTGAAAAAATAAATTTTGAACTTCAACATATTCTTGGAATATAATAGTATTAGAAAATATATGGTAGGATGATTCAACATTCCTACATACCTCTTTCAAAGGCATTACTGTTTATCAAAAATTTCACCTTGAATTATGACTACTAAATCCTAAGAATCTAATAACACACAGAATTTGGTACTTACCTAAGAGTTTTATGGTAGTATATTCTTGAAGAAAAGTATGATTCTTAAGAAATAATTTCATTTCTATCAATTTAGATGTTATTTCAAATAATGAAAAGTAGTGTAACATAAAATGAGCTAAAATAACATAAGCAAGCACTTAAGTGCTTGCAACTTTATTTTGTTTATTTATTTTTTATATTAATTTATTTTATTTTTATTTTTGGCTGCATCGGTTCTTAGTTTATTTTGGCCTGCATCAGGTCTTAGTTTCAGCACATGGGGTCTTCACTGAGACATGCAGGATCTTTTTTCATTGTGGTGCAGGCTCTTCGTTGTGGCATGCAGGCTTCTCTCTAGTTGTGGTGTACAGGTTTTCTCTCATCTTAGTTCCCCAACCAGGGATGGAACCTGCATCCCCTGCATTGGAAGGTGGATTCTTTATCACTGGACCACCAGGGAAGTCCCAGGTGCTTGCAACTTTAAATGATTAAAATCTTTACAGTGTATGAAGTGCTCATTATTTCATTTGGAAAGTTTTGAATAAGGTTTAATAGTTCTGTGTATGGAATAAAGTTGCTCAGGCCTTATCTATTTTAATGACTTTTGAAATGGACTTTGAAAAACACATTGAAAATCATTTGAAAAGCAGTGTATAGTAGTTTTATGACATTATTGCATTGTTTTTGAAATTATATAGGGATTTTCCATTTTAAACAGCTCTAAAGAGTAAATTTGTTAAGTTCCAAAATGGTAGAATCACATTAGGCAAGAAAGGATATGTATATATGTATATATGGATGACTAAATTAATGTAAAAGAACAAGTGTTTGCTTCACCTTTGTAAAGTAAATTAGGTAAATGCATAGCTTACATTATAATTCACTTTTGACACACAGTATCCATTTCAGTTGTAGTAAGTTATCACTTGATGAGTTTTTTTAATTTGTTCTTTTTAATCACTTTTACTAAAAATACATGCAATAAAGTATTGAAATTACATTTTTTTTTACATTTTAGACTCTATAAATGATCAGTTTTGAGATACTTAGATTGTGGTATATTTTACTGGTATTTGGTTTAACTTTTATTGTTTTAATTTTCTAACATTAAATGAAGTAACTTGCTTTTCTAAGTTCTGCTTTGAGATTTTAGGGCTCACAGCTAAGATGTGAGTAATTCAACAAATTTTCTCCCTTTCACATTCTTTTCACTGAACTGTCTCTCTTTAAGTCTCCAACCAGAGGAAAATTAAGTAATTATAGGATTTTTTTTCTTTTGCTTATATTAGAGAATGTTTGAGCAAAATAAATATCACTTTTAGTCATATATCTTTTTCTTTGTATTTCTAAATCCAAATGTTTCATGTTGTCGTATTTTAAAACTTGTTTCAATCAAAATCATTAAACCTCACATAGTGATAATCTTTTGTTTTGCAATCATTCCCTGCTCTTGGGAAAAATTTTAATTCCTGATGGAATTTTACATATGACATTGATTTCATGGTAGAGTGCATACCTCCTCAAGAATCCCTCTGCCTTAATAATAAAATATTTGGATGTGAAAGAGGCTAAGAGATAATTTACTTCCAGTACTTTGGCTAAAACTGAGAGCTATAAAGCTAATGTAACTTGATCAAATTTACAGATCAAATGAGTGGTAGAAATAGAAAAAGGAAGAAGAAAATGCAAAATGGAGTGACTTCCAGGTGTTGGGTCTTCTGCTAGCGTCTTAAAAGTATTACCTCTTTAAATCTCCTAATGTTCCTTTAAGATAGATTCTTCCTATTTTATAGGTGAGGAAGCTAGATCTTGGATAGAGTAAGATAACTATGAAAAATACATATTGTTTTCCCCATGTAAAAACTGTAAATAAGTTTAAGAACCCATGGGAAGGTAGACAATAAACTTTAGTGTCAAGAACTGATTGCCTACACCACCCATCTTGATGGTACTATATTTATTAGTTGTCAGAAAAGCACTGTCACTATGATGTTTTAGCAAACAGAGCTTTCTAGATTAATGTGCGAGGGGAACTTTATCCAGTCATAAGGTTCCATATCTCTTTAACCTTCAAAGACCAATAATTCGGCCTCATTTTCTGCCTTGCTGCAGGAAGTCCAGGCTTTCACGAGGTCTTCCTCCCCATGTGTGTCTGTGGAAATCCCAGGAGGGCTTCCACATGCCACACATCTCTCTGCCCTCTTGACCAGCACCTTCTCTTCTCTAGTTCTCTACTTTTGGTCTGGAGATTAGAATTCTTAGGGTGTGCTGCTCCTTCTACTGTACTAATCTATCCATATTGTGGATACAGCCCTTCAATTTCTCACAATTAAAGCAAAGATCAGGCCATAATATTCAATAAGGCTTTATTGAAACAATGAGAATTTTAATTGGTTGCTGATCGTACCCTAACTACCCCTCTAGATAGCTAGATGCCATCTCTACATTTCGAGGAGGGTTGCCAGGTAAACCACAAGATGCTCAATTCAATTTGAATTTCAGAAAATAACAAAATAATATTTTAGTGTAAAATTGACCAAAATATCAGGATGCACTTATACTAAAACTTGGACACAATTATACCAAACACTAAGGCACACTTAAACTAAACAGGAAAAGAAATGTGTTGTTTATCTGAAATTTCAATTAAATTGGTGCCTGTAAATTTTTATTTGGTAAGTCTGGCAACTGTAGTTTCACGTGCCAGATTTCTTTAACCATGTGAGGGCTCTCCCCAGAGTCCAGTCCTCTAATTTCACATGTCCCTTCTTTTTATCCTTAGATCTGTAACTTATCAAGAATTTTTAAGTTCATTTAAAATATATAACTTGTGCTTTTCTTGAAGAGTTAACATCAGAAACCCTGATTTTTGGCTCTCACTCCATTTATAGACTTTGGACATGAGGATGATTTCTTAATCCTTCTGAATCTCATTTTCTCTGTTGCTGTAAACTAAATGTTATGTCCTCCCAAAATTCATATGTTAAATCTTAATGCCCATTGTGATAGGATTTGGAGGTGGGACCTTTGGGAGGTGATTAGCCATGAAGAGGGAGTCCTCATGAATGAGACTGGTCCCGTTATAAAAAAGATCCCCTGCTCTTTATCCCATGGAGGACATGGTGAGATGTCCACCACTGAACCTGACCTTGGACTCTCACCAGGTATTGAGTCATCCAGCACCTTGATCTTGGACTGCCCAGCCTCCAGAACTGTGAGAAATAAATGTTTGTTGTTTAAGCCACTCAATCTATGGAATTTGTTATAGCAACCCAAACTGACATCCATATATTGGCTCAGCTCAAACTATAAGCCTTGCCTTTCATGGTGGCTGTGAGAAATAGGTGAGATAACAAAGGAAAAGACATTAAGAAAACAGAAATTCTGATACAACTATAAAGAAATACGTTATGTCTCATGTTGTCTTGTAGGTTATGTTTTACATGGTTTCATTTCTTGGAAATATAATGGGGAGAATCTGTAAATCATAGCCATATGATAGAAGAGATACCAACAATAAAGGGCAGAATACTCAGTCTTTGACCCCTTTTCTCTCTGGATGTCTTTCTATGTCAGTGTGTCAGCCTGGACCATGGTATCTCTCCTGATTCAAATTTCAAATATTTCTGATTGGAGTTCTCCAACCTGCCTCTGCCCTTTTATGTCTCTGACCCATACTTAAACCTCAGTTTAATTGAAATTGGGCATGTTGTGTGGTCAGTCCCCTAGCCCTTAATCTCAGAGTTTGGTATGACCTGACCTTAATTCTTGATGTTCAGTTTTATGGTAGTTTTGTTTGTGTCTCTTTCTGGATGGGTATATGTGTACTCTCTCTTAATCTAGACTGTTTTCATTTCATTTGAAATCCTCAGTATTTTTAAAAGGAGGGGACCCTGTCTCCTCTCTCTGATGTTTAAAAAGATCTTTCCAAATCATTTCTCCAAATTTTGCTTTCTCCAATTAGTTTGAATACTTTTTTCCTTTCTGACACATTAGTGTTTTCATGGAGCTAACTGGTATCAAAGACTGTGTAAAATCTACTGAACCATTTCTAAGGTTCTCACATGATATGCTTTTGGAATCCAAGAGTCAGTCAACTTTTGTTCCAAACTTAACCATTCATTGAGCCTAGAAAAGTGTTTTCCTTTAGTGTAGATGTTGCAAAAAAAAAAAAACACCCAAAACCAAAAAACAAAACAAAACAAAAATTAACAGATACACACTACTGTATAAAAAATAGATAAGCAACAAGGATTTACTGTATAGTACAGGAAATCATATTCAATATCTTGTAATAACCTATAATGAAAAATAATCTGAAATATATATGTATATATATATATAAATAACTGAATCACTTTGTTGTACACCTGAAACTAACACAATATTGTAAATCAACTATATTTTAATTAAAAAAAAACCCAAAATTGAAAAAAAAAACCTTGAGTAAAGCATTTGATTGAGTGCTGCTGTTAGGACACACCAAGATATATAGCATTTACCTGATTTTCCCCTTTTCTTAGGACAGTAATGTCCTTCAAGACTTATTAACTCCACTTCTACCTTCCAAGGTAGTTATCTGGTAATAAACATGTATTCTGTTTATAACATTAAATACTAATAAAACTTTGAATAATTTACTTGTGTGACTTAAGATCTATGGAGATAATTCTGCGTGTTGTTACCTAAGATGCATAAGCTTCAAAAATGGAGCTACTTTTTAGAAAAACAGATCAAGGACTCAAGTACTATGAGAAATGTTACTTCTTTGGCAGGAATGCTTCCCTGTTGTTGAATATTTGGCACATGAATTGTGCTATCAAATCCTAAATAATTTGGCAAACTGAACTTATGTATACTGTGAAAATAAAATCAGTTTCCATGATCAATTATTTGAAGTTCACTTAAAAATGTTGTTTTCATTGCAGAACAACTAAGCCCATGCACCACAGCTACTGAGCCTGTGCTCTAGAGCTTGCAAGCCACAACTACTGAGCCCATGTGCCACAACTACTGAAGCTCACATGCCTAGAGCCCATCCTCCACAACAAGAGAAGCCACCACAATGAGAAACCCGTGTGCCGCAATGAAGAGTAGCCCCACCTCGCTGCAACTAGAGAAAGCTGTGCACAGCAATGAAGAATCAAAGCAACCAAAAATAAATAAATAAATAAATATATACTTAAAAAGCTTTGTTTTCATTAACATTTTAAACTATTTCCTTTTTGCTAGGGAGAGGGAAGGATGAAAGGCATTCTTTGTACAGTTAAGAGAGTAGAGTTTCTCTACAAGCCAGAAGGGAGTGGTATTATATACTTAAAGTGATGAAAGGGAAGAACATACAAACAAGATTACTCTACCAGGTAAGGATCTCATTCAGATTTGATGTAGAAATCAAAAGCTTTACAGACAAGAAAAAGCTAAGAGAATTCAGCACCACCAAAACCAGCTCTACAGCAAATGCTAAAGGAACTTCTCTAGGTGGGAAACACAAGAGAAGAAAAGGACCTAAAAAACAAACCCAAAACAATTAAGAAAATAGTCATAGGAACCTACATATCAATAATTACCTTAAACGTGAGTGGATTAAATGCTCCAACCAAAAGACACAAGCTTGCTGAATGGATACAAAATTAAGACCCATCTATATGCTGTCTACAAGAGACCCACTCCAGACCTAGGGACACATACAGACTGAATGTGAGAGGATGGAAAAAGATAGTCCATGCCAATGGAAATCAAAAGAAAGCTGGAGTAGCAATACTCATATCAGGTAAAATAGACTTTAAAATAAAGAATGTTACAAGAGACAAGGAAGGACACTACATAAAGATCAAGGGATCAATCCAAGAAGAAGATATAAGAATTATAAATATATATGTACCCAACATAGGAGCACCTCAATAGATAAGGCAACTGCTTACAGCTATAAAAGAGGAAATTGACAGTAACACAAATTGACAGTAACATCTCACTTACACCAATGTACAGATCATCCAAAATGAAAATAAATAAGTAAACAGAAGCTTTAAATGACACAATAAACCAGATAGATTTAATTGATATTTATAAGACATTCCATCCAGAAATGGCAGATTACAATTTCTTCTCAAGTGCACACCGAACATTCTCCAAGATAGATCACATCTCGGGTCACAAATCAAGCCAGAGTAAATTTAAGGAAACTGAAATCATATCAAGCATCTTTTCTGACCACAACACTAAGAGATTAGAAATGAATTACAGGGAAAAAAAAACATAAAACACACAAACAAATGGAGGCTAAACAATACATTACTAAATAACCAAGAGATCACTGAAGAAATCAAAGAGGAAATCAAAAAATACCTAGAGACAAATGACA
>NC_041214.2:144210708-144221892 GCF_002837175.3 Physeter macrocephalus
ACTCATCAAGAAAAAGAGGGAGAGGACTCAAATCAATAAAATTAGAAATGAAAAAGGAGAAGTTACAACAGACACCACAGAAATAAAAAGCATCCTAAGAGACTACTACAAGCAACTCTATGCCAATAAAATGGACAACCTGGAAGAAATGGACAAATTCGTAGAAAGGTATAACCTTCTAAGACTGACCCAGGAAGAAATAGAAAATATGAAACAGACCTATCACAAGTAATGAAATTGAAACTGTGATAAAAAATCTTCCAACATGCATGAAGGAGGAGATATGGGGATATGTGTATATGTATAGCTGATTCACTTTGTTATACAGCAGAAACTAACACAACTTTGTAAAGCAATTCTATGCCAATAAATATGTTAAAAAAAAATCTTCCAACTAACAAAAGTCCATGACCAGATGGCTTCACAGGTAATTTCTATCAAACATTTAGAGAAGAGCTAACACTCATCCTTCTCAAACTCTTCCAAAAAATAGCAGAGGAAGGAACACTCCCAAACTCATTCTATGAGGACAAAAAAACCTAGAGACCAATATCACTGATGAATATAGATGCAAAAAACCTCAACCAAATACTAGCAAACAGAATCCAACAACACATTAAAAGGATCATACACCATGATCAAGTGGGATTTATCCCAGGGATGCAAGGATTTTTCAATATACATAAATCAATCAATTAATAAATTGAAGAATAAAAACCATATGATCATCTCAATAGAGGCAGAAGACCTTTTTACAAAATTCAACACCGATTTATGATAAAAACTCTCCAGAAAGTGGGCATAGAGGGAACTTAACTCAACATAATAATGGCCATATATGACAAACCCACAGCAAACATCATTCTCAGTGGTGAAAAACTGAAAGCATTTCCTCTAAGATCAGGAACAAGACAAGGATGTCCACTCTCACCACTATTATTCAACATAGTTTTGGAAGTCCTAGCCACAGCAATCAGAGAAGAAAAAGAAATAAAAGGAATACAAATTGGAAAAGAAGAAGTAAAACTGTCACTCTTTGCAGATGACATAATACTATACATAGAGAATCCTAAAGATGCCACCAGAAAACTACTAGAGCTAATCAATGAATTTGGTAAAGTACCAGGATACAAAATGAATGCACAGAAATCTCTTGCATTCACTAATGATGAAAACTCTGAAAGGGAAATTAAAGAAACACTCACATTTACCATTACAACAAAAAGAATAAAATACCTAGGAATAAACCTACCTAGGGAGACAAAAGACCTGTACTCAGAAAACTATAAGACACTGATGAAAGAAATTAAAGATGATACCAACAGATGGAGATATATAGCATGTTCTTGGATTGGAAGAATCAATATTGTGAAAATGACTATACTACCCAAAGCAATCTACAGATTCAATGCAATCCTTATCAAATTACTAATGACATTTTTTACGGAACTAGAACAAAAAATTTTAAATTTGTTTGGAGACACAAAAGACCCAGCATAGTCAAAGCAGCCTTGAGTGAAAAAAAGGGAGCTGGAGGAATCAGGCTCCTTGACTTCTGACTATACTACAAAGCTACAATAATCAAGACAATATGGTACTGACACTAAAACAGAAACATAGATCAATGGAACATGATAGAAAGCCCAGAGATAAACCCACACACCTATGGTCAACTAATCTATGACAAAGGAGGCAAGGATATGCAATGGAGAAAAGACAGTCTCTTCAATAAGTGGTGCTGGGAAAACTGGAGAGCTACATGTAAAAGAATGAAATTAGAACACTCCCTAACACCATACACAAAAATAAACTCAAAATGGATCAGAGACCTAAATGTAAGACCGAACACTCTAAAACTCTTAGAGGAAAACATAGGAAGAACACTCTGTGACATAAATCACAGCAAGATCGTTTTTGACCTACCTCCAAGAGAAATGGAAATAAAAATAAACAAATGGGATCTAGTGAAACTTCAAAGCTTTTGCACAACAAAGGAAACCATAAACCAGACGTAAAGACAACCCTCAGAATGGGAGAAAACATTTGCAAATGAATCAACAGACAAAGGATTAATCTCCAAAATATATAAACAGCTCATGCAGCTCAACATTAAAAAAGCAAACAACCCAATCCAAAAATGGGCAGAAGACCTAAATAGACATTTCTCCAAAGAAGACACGCAGATAGCCAAGAAGCACATGAAAAACTGCTCAACATCACTAATTATTAGAGAAATGCAAACCAAAACTACAGTGAGGTATCACCTCACACCAGTTAGAATGAGCATCATCAGAAAATCTACAAACAACAAATGCTGGAGAGGGTGTGGAGAAAAGGGAACCCTCTTGCAGTGTTGGTGGGAATGTAAGTTGATACAGCCACTATGGAGAACAGTATGGACGTTCCTTAAAAAACTAAAAATTGAATTACTATATGATCCAGCAATCCCACTACTGGGCATATACCCTGAGAAAACCATAATTCAAAAAGACACATGCACCCCAATGTTCATTGCAGCACTATTTACAATAACTAGGTCATGGAAGCAACCTACATGCCCATTGACAGATGAATGGATAAAGAAGTTGTCATACATATATAAAATGGAATATTACTCAGCCATAAAAAGGTATGAAATTGGGTCATTTGTAGAGATGTGGATGGATCTAGAGGCTGTCATACAGAGTGACGTTAAGTCAGAAAGAGAAAAACAAATATGGTCTGTTGGCACATATATGTGGAACCTAGAAAAATGGTACAGATGAACCGGTTTGCAGGGCAGAAATTGAGACACAGATGTAGAGAACAAACGTATGGACAGCAAGGGGGAAAGCCACGGGGGGGTGGTGGTGGTGGTGTGATGAATTGGGCGATTGGGATTGACATGTATACACTGATGTGTATAAAATTGATGACTAATAAGGACCTGCTGTCTAAAAAAATAAATAAAATCAAATTAAAAAATTAAGAAAAACATATTTAATGTCTTCATAGTATTTTATTATATAAATATATGATAATTTACTTATAATTCCCCTAAATTTTGAGTATTTAGATAACTTTAGTTTTCAGTACTGTAAATGATCATTCATCTTTATGCATGAATGTTTGTATTTTTTTTTTTTTTTTTTTTTTGTGGTATGCGGGCCTCCCTCTGTTGTGGCCTCTCCCGTTGCGGAGCACAGGCTCCAGACGCGCAGGCTCAGCGGCCATGGCTCACGGGCCCAGCCACTCCGCGGCATGTGGGATCCTCCCAGACCGGGGGGCGAACCCGGTTCCCCTGCATCAGCAGGCGGACGCGCAACCACTGCGCCACCAGGGAAGCCCAAATGTTTGTATTTTTGATGCATCTTCTGGAATTTTTCCCAAGAAATGAAATTACAGAGTTAGAGGTTATGACAAATATTAAAGCTCTTAACCAAATCACTCAGTTGCTTTTTCAGGAAGATTATGTAAATTTAAAATCTCTGGCAGTGTATGAAAAGTGCTTGTTTCATTTCATCCCTGTTACCTTGTGTTTGTTTCACTTCACCTTGTATAAAAAAATGTGTTCCTTTCACTTCACCCTTGTTACCTGTGTAAACTTGGTTACCAAGTGTTTAAAGATTTTCTAATTGATAAGTTAAAAATAATTCATCATTATATTTCTTTGATTACTAGGGAAGCTGAGAAATTTTTATACACGTTTTAGCTTTTTCTTCTTTTGTAAATGGTCTGTTCATGTTCTTTGCCACTTACATAATAAAAAGCAAAGTCTCGCATTCCACCTCTCCATCCATCAGAGAAAAACTTCTAAAAAAATTTATTTATTATTTATTTTTGGCTGCGTTGGGTCTTCGTTGCTGCGCGTGGGCTTTCTCTAGTTGCGGCATCTGGGGGCTACTCTTCGTTGCGGTGTTCAGGCTTCTCATTGCGGTGGCTTCTCTTGTTGCAGAGCACGGGCTCTTGGCATGCAGGCTTCAGTAGTTGTGGCACATGGGCTCAGTAGTTGTGGCTCGCGGCCTCTAGAGCGCAGGCTTCAGTAGTTGTGGCACACGGGCTCAGTAGTTGTGGCTCGCGGGCTCTACAGCACAGGCTCAGTAGTTGTGGTGCACGGGCTTAGTTGCTCCATGGCATGTGGGATCTTCCTGGACCAAGGCTCGAAACAGTGTCTCCTGCATTGGCAGGGGGTTCTTAACCACTGTGCCACCAGGGAAGCTCGAGAAAAACTCTTTTAATGTTACTGTTTGAATTTGTTCTGGTGGTTTTCACCATAACTGTATAATATGCTCAAACTGCCATTTCTTGTAGACAATATATATCAGCTCCTGAGTATGAAAAAAAGGATATGAATCACATTTTAGAGTTTAGTTTTGTCCCCACTAAAAACAGACCCTGAGACAAGAATTTATGTACAAGTAGTTTATTTGGGAAGGCAATTCTGGGAAGCACAGTGAAGGAGTGAGAAGTGTAACCCAGAAGGGAGAAAAACCAATGAAAGGTGGATTAATGAGTTACCTGGGCAACTGGGCTCAGTATCTCAGGGGACCCTTTAAAAATGGACCACTTGAAGGTGTCTCATTGAAAACAGATTCTCATCCTCATTGGTTGAGGGTTATTCCTGTGCCATCTTCCCTGCACTTCTGGCCTGTCCAGCTTGCAGGCCAATCCCATCCCAGCAGAGAGAGAGAGACACACAGGAGGCCACCAGGTCAGTGTGTGCAGGACCTGGCTGTGGTGGCCTCCAGGGTAGGCTACAGGGATTTGGGTAGGGCACCACAGCATTTGTTACATTCTTCCTCCTAAAGTATAATATTCATGCTTCAATTATTTTTTAATTGTTCTGTTGGTTACCTTGATAATTTAAAATAGACACTCCAGATACTTTTGACATTATCTCTTATGGACTCCCTGCTTTGTGAGATAAGGAGATTAGCACCCATGCCCCGCTCAGCCATTTCTCAACTTTTTCTTCTCTCTTTCTCTATCCCACCCTCTTTCAGCTACACCTTAACAAGGTTGTTAATATTTACGTGTATCTGGCAACCATAATTGATAAGTTAAAAATAATTCATCATTATATTTCTTTGATTACTAGGGAAGCTGAGAAATTTTTATACACGTTTTAGCTTTTTCTTCTTTTGTAAATGGTCTGTTCATGTTCTTTGCCACTTACATAATAAAAAGCAAAGTCTCCCATCCCCCTCCCAGAAAAAACAAAGAAAGTAGAGTTTCACTATACATAATTTAGAGTTATTTTTACCCAATTTAGTGTTTTTCATGTAACATTTGACTTTATAGCAGTGGAATTTTCTATTTTTTATTCCAATTTAAAAAAATAATGTTTACCAAATTTCAAGTCATTCTTGTTTGGAATAATTAGAAAAAGAAAGGAGGAAAACAGTCAAATAAAATCAGGGTGCCCAGTTAAATTGAATTTCAAATAAACATTATTTTTCAGTATAAGTATGTCCCATGCAATATTTGAGATATTATACTGAAATATTTTTTGTATGATGTTCAAATTTAACTGAGCGTCCTGTATTTCTATTAGCTAAATGTATGAACACTAGAAGGGAGATAAAGTAGATGGTACAGAGAAGAAACTGAGGTATTTATCGATGAAGTTTGGGAAGTATACTTGTAATTTGGATTAGAGCTCTAATTTTATTAACTGTGAAGTGAGAAAGAGTTAGTTACTGTGCATTTTTAGAGGAAGTCATTGTATTCCTTGGGTGGGCCCCAAATCTGCTTGGATTTTATAGATAAAGAGACACACAGAGATTGAGGAATTTGCCTAAACTAGCAAATGGTATAGCTAAAACTACTCTTGGTGACCACAGTTTGTTTGTGTCCAAAGACTCCCCCAACCTCCACCCATCACTCTAAATGCTCCATCCTCTGGGAGAGCCTTGCCACAAACTAGACAGTTGCTCATCTGCAAAATTCTTAATATGCCAAATGTGCATGATAAATCCAGTCTTGCAATGTTGTAAAGGCTTGCTAAAACATATTTATAACATAACATAAATAATACGCACTTAACACAAATATTTATTTTCCTTATTAAGGCTTTAAGTTTATTTGAATCTCTGGGATCATGACAGGAGTCAGAAAAGAGGATCTGGGATTATGAAACTGAGAGGCTAGGGAGATTATTTTGAACCATTTATTTGGAAAGACATTGAATCATCAGTTAAAAGAAAAAAAAAAGGGGAGAAATGCCTCCTTATATCAGTGTATTATCCACTACCAAGCAAAACAATTTTCAAATATTGCATGGAAACCTGTAGCGATGGAGAACCTGAAATATATTTAGTAAGGAAGGGAGATAGAGAATTTATGCTAATAGGACTAATATTACTAATTTTAGATCTGCATACTAATATTAGAATTGATGCTACTTGTATTTGCTATGCTCTGGTCATTGTTCTATTGCATGTATTTATTAGAGGTCTCACAGTTTTATCTCTAATTTTGTTTCCTAAGTATTTTTTAATCTCCTGTAATAATAATAATAGAAGGTAACATTATATGAGAGATTCTTTACAAGCACTTGATCTGTTTATGAAACCGTCAAGACATATCTATGGGGCATATTGTGTGTGCTTTTATTTACCCTGTTTCAGATGTGAGTAAACTGAAGGTGTGTGGGTTCAGTAAAATGTTTAAGGTTACACAGCTAGTAAGGGAAGGAGCCAAGGTAGAAACCAAGAGCTCTCTTTTCTACTATGTTCTGTTATTCTACTTCTAGTAATGTCTTAAATCCATTAATCATTCTCATTTATAGATACCTTTGTCAAATCAATGCTGAAAAATTTTAACTATCACTCCTAGATTTAGAAGCAATTTTCTTTTCTATGCACCTTCAAAACCTTAGATTCTTTCCAATTTTAGGGTTTTCTTGGTTTTCTGCCTGATTTTTCTAAAATAGTATTTTAATGGCCTATCTGGTGTAAATTTGTTTTATTTTTTAATTTAGTTTATTTTAAAGCTTGAGGGGATACTTTCTGACTTGAAGTTAGCTGGAAGTACTGATGCTACTTTGACTTGTGCTATCTTTGAGGATGGATTAGCAGCATCCTGAAAAGGTAAATGGAAAGACCCCCATTTTGGAATTTCATTAGAGTACAAATTAACAGGAGCATCTGGATATGGTGAATAGGCTTTTGAGCCACACAAATGTAGGTAGGTCACCTCCTGGCAATGATGTCATTGGTATGTGCTCTGGATTCAGCTGCTTGGCTTGACTCCACTATGGCTTCTTCATCTGCAATGTGAGCGTGATAAGGCCATTCTTTCAACATTGTTTTAAAGGCTTACTAAAATATATTTCTAGCATGATAGGAATGGTGGGCACTTGATAAATGGTAGTTATTTTTATTAATATACTTAAAGCCAAGTCCATTGATTTTATTTTCCACAGAGATAAGAAAATGAGCTTTTTGACAGTGGTTTTCCCTGCTATGGGATTACTAGGCAAGATGGTCACTAATGGACCCACTCAGCTGTTGTGACACTCTATTGTCTTGGACGATAAAGACTTTAGTGATACCAAATATGCTTACTGTGGTTTCAGCTTTAAAATACCATGTGTACTGATTTATTCTCTTTTCCTTTTCAGTGAGGAGACAAGTTATTTTATACAACTTAAATATTTATGACTGCTAATTTGGTCACTGAAATTAAAATGAATGTCAGTTCAAGAGGCAGATTTCTAGCCAAGCTCCAGTATTCAACAATGCTACTCTCCAATTTTCTCTCCTCATCAGATGTACTGTGTATATGCAAGATTGTTGAACTTGGAAAAAAGAAAATGTTTTCATTTGAGACATTAAATATGCTTGCTGAGTAGTCCATTGTGGACATCACAAAGTTTTAGAATATTTAGCCATACTTGTTAACTCAATAAGGCATTAGAAAAAACCCTCTCAGTATTTGAAACTATTGACTTGATTGTTGATAAAAAATATACAGTGAGAAATTCTATCCAAAGTATATGTTGTATTTTTTTAAATTAAAATCCAGGGAATAAACAGAAAATCCACCATAAGAGCACAGATGAGCAGTTTTAAAATACTTTTGAGAATCTCTGAGGAAGATAAATGAAAAAGAAGCATGGAAAAAGGTCATTTTGCCTCCTGTCTTTATACAACTTGGTGAATGATCACTGAAATAAAATAATCCCATCATAGTTTATGTAACTGGTTTAACTTTATTGAGTTTCCTGGAAATAACTCAGTTAAAAATATTACACTTGACATTCTAATAATTAAAAAAAAAGTCAAATTATTCTTATATATAATAATATACTATAATGGAACATTATTTTACATTCTTTCTTAGAAATGTGCAACTGCCTAAATGCCATTAGATATTAAACTCCTTCAGGGCTTCCCGGGTGGCGCAGTGGTTGAGAGTCTGCCTGCCGATGCAGGGGACACGGGTTCGTTCCCCGGTCCGGGAAGATCCCACATGCCGCGGAGCGGCTGGGCCCATGAGCCATGAGCCATGGCCGCTGGGCCTGCGCGTCCGGAGCCTGTGCTCCGTAACGGGAGAGACCACAACAGTGAGAGGCCCGCGTACCTTTTCTGACAAGTTATCTAGAATGTGCTGTTGGGTCTCAGTACAATTTCAACAGTAACTCATTGATAGATTGAATGTAGTTTCCCAGAGTGGAATTGTCATTTTAAATTATTTGTTTGGGCTATTTGTTTGGTTATGAGTCCCTTTATGAATCCCCTACCAAAGTCTGCGTTGGCTGTGACTTCTTATGCAGACACTAAGACTGGTGCCTACCTGCCTCTTTCATTCCCAGTCTCAACAGCCACTGGAATTACTTACAGATTGCCAAAAACTTTTTATCTTTGCTAGCAACTGACCTTACTGCTCCTTATTAGTTTTTAAATCTATACTTAGGGGTACTAGAAATGGCTGAAATATCAATTATGACTTTTTTGAGAGACAGAGTTATCAATTTAATAGAATCGTAAAACTGAGCTTATTTATTTATTATAAATACATATATATTTTGTTGATTATCTTTTTAAATATAGCAGTGTGTACATGTCAATCCCAAACTCCCAATTTTTCCCTTAGTTCTAGATAATGTTAAGGTATCAGTTACACGAGTTTTGTTGTTTGTTTATAGGTGGGAACCTACAACTTTGATTCTGTTTAACTTATGTTAAAATAATAAAATTATATTTAGATTCAGAATTCAGTTCAGAAATACCATTTAAAGTTTTACTAGATTTGTTGGACTACCACCGAGCATCTATTTCCAAGGGCTGGAAGGTTAGCATTTACATTTCCCAGGTACCTGAGCAGCTAGCATTCTAAAAGTATTACATTCTCTGCTTAGATTTGGGACATTTCCCTGATTCCAGATCCCAGATCCCTGGATTGCCACTGTAACAGTATGTTATTGCAAACACGCGGTTTGGTGGTGTGACCAAGTGGTTGCTCCATGGAGGGTCAGTTCTTCTGAGCTCTGAGACTTGTTCCTGGGAGCCCTGATCAGGATGGGATGCTCCAGCCCTTCCAATGATTTCCAAGCACAAAATTCACTTTGCTACGTAAAGCAAATAGCCTTGCTGTTTACCACTAAGCCCCAAATAATTCAAATGAACTGCTTTTGCACTCAGTCCTTTGGCTTCGTGATTTGCAAAACAATTATAAACAGGTAGATAGCATTATTAAATAGCAAAAACCTTAGAAAATGAGAGGCTACTCATTAGTATTTATTATACCTGTGTGTGTGACTATAATCCAGTTTTTGTTTTGCACTGTAAACCCTAAAATGTGTTATATTATTTCTGTCAGCTCCAGTTGCCACCATAAAGCCAATATAAGTTGGTTTTACAGGAGTTTACATATAATCTTTAGCAGCTGGACCTGAAAATAGTTCCGATTTTAAAGTTGGAAATAATTTCAATTTTACTAGGTAAAGAAATACAAATCTGAGAGGAAGGATTAGGTGATGTAATTTCTTCTGTTTGATAATAAAACTCCACAAGAATCTATATTTGAAAATATAAAAATATGGCTGTGTTGCACTTTTCTAGGACTTTGAGAAGTGTGGGTGACAGAATGCATTTTATGAACATTTTTTATGCCTGGGAAAAATAACATTACACATATATCTTTAATTCTATGTAACAATGAGCTTATTTTCTCTCTGCTTTTTATATTCTTTTAGAGTTTACTACTTTAGGCATTAAAGCAAGAATCTAATATGTTGAGGGAAAGGGGCTGCATATCAAAAGCTTCTTTGTGGATTTCCACATGTCTACTGAAAAACAGTGAATACTATGTAAGTGTAGCACAATATTCTTTTCAAGACTTTGGCAGCAAAATTATTTCAGTATGATTTTCTATCTTGTAAGCCAACTATGGGTTTATGAGGGGGAGGGGAATATATCTAGAAATTACTTCTTGCAAGGTTAAGAAGCTTTTGGATTTAAGATCCAGTGGTACATTAAAATATTGTGGTTTTCAACAAAAGTGGTCAGTTGCATTTGATTTAGTCTGCATTGAACTAACATCATCACTCAACTCATCGAATGTTACCAATGGAGTCAAGACATTTTGACATAGATAGATTTGATGTTTTAAAACATGTTAATGCCCAGTTAATTGCAATTTACACATAATCTGCAAATGCACTGTGCACTGGGCACCTTGTTATGGGATGGGGTCAGCATAGTGCAGCGCACAGTTGGCTTAGCCTTTGTGGTTAAACACATGAGCTCTGCAGCCCCAATATCTAGATTCACATCCTGACTCCATCAAAAACAGCCTCTCTGATTTGGGGCATATCATTGAACTTTCAGTTTCATTTTTTTTTTAAAAAGAAGGATTATAATCGTATCTACTTCATGCCATTGATATAAGAATCAAACGGAATGATTCATGATATTACTGAAAATTCTCTCAAACTAATCCTGTAATGTTAGTGGATTCCAAAGGCAAGAAAAAAAAGGAATAATTCTGCTCATATATAAATTGACTCAAATGATAACGCTGAAAAATACTGGATATGTCATACTAAAATATCTGTGTTTTTTTGTTTTTTTTTTTTTGCGGTACGCGGGCCTCTCACTGCTGTGGCCTCTCCCGTTGCGGAGCACAGGCTCCGGACGTGCAGGCTCAGCGACCATGGCTCACGGGCCCAGCTGCTGCGCGGCACGTGGGATCTTCCCG
>NC_041214.2:144222081-144231798 GCF_002837175.3 Physeter macrocephalus
CGGGGCACGAACCCATGTCCCCTGCATCGGCAGGCGGACTCCCAACCACTGCGCCACCAGGGTAGCCCTGTGTGGTTTTAAATAATGTATGAAGCTGCCTTCTAAAATGTTGCTTCTGCTCAGGATAGCTTTCCTAATGGGCAGTGGACCTGGCTGCTGGGTGCACCTTACACACTCTAGCCCCCTCCCACATGCTCTGGTACACACAACCAACAGTGTGCATGCACCTTGACACATCAACACCCTGCCCTTTATGAGGGGTGACCCTGTCAATTTCATATGCAGGTTAAGGCAGCAGGGATACTAGAGAAGGGATTTCGGTGGATGCTGGGAGCAAGGTCAGCAAGCAACCTTGTACCCACTGTGTACCTGTTGGCTCCTTCAATGTCTGCATGGCTGCGTCTGTGCCTGTGGGGATTTTTGAAGGAGGGCTCTGCCTTGCTAACCTGAGGGTTAGCCAGACAACTTGGAATCTCTGCCTCTGACCTCACATTTTCAGAATAAGAATAAATCTTTCATGTGAATGACAACCCCTTAGATGTGGCACTTTGGTGCAGAAAATAATCCAAACATCTGGATGTGGTATTGCTGACTAGAGTCTCATTATTTACTTGAAAATCTAGCGTTGCTGTTTTGAAGTAGAAGGACCGGTTAATGGTCCAGTTGTTTCAGGTGATTAGAAGTAAATTGTATTGATTTCGAATCCATATCTTCATCCAAAATGTGCATTTACACTAATAAAAGTTGATGACAAAGACAAGGAATTTCATTATACAAAGAACTAAAATCACACATTGACCTCCAGAGCTTTTTCTAAAATGAGTGATATTAGCATCACTTCTTCATCTTCTTCTCTTGGCTTACTCTGCTATCAACTTGAGACACTTCAAAACCCATGATTTCTCTTTATTTCAAAACTTCTTAACCTCCTGCCATCATTTGCATTCCCCTGCAAGCATGGCTACAGACTATATTTTGTAATGTCTTAGAACTCCTCCATTCAATTACTTGAATATGAATTCTGTTATGGATTTAAATAAAAATGCTAACTCACTTTCTTTAGATTTTTGCTCAAACGTCACTTCAACATTCCTTGACCATGCTGCATGAAGTAATAGCTCCTCACCCACAAGGCTCCCTATCCCTCCTAGCTGCCTTCCTTTTTCTCTAAAACACTTATTGCCCTGTGTCATCATATATCTTGTTTGTTTTGCGCTTCTCCTCACTCAAATATAAGTTCATTGAAGAAAGAGACTTCCTGTTTCTGTTTGTTTGTTTGTTTTGCGGTATGCGGGTCTCTCACTGTTGTGGCCTCTCCCGTTGCGGAGCACAGGCTCTGGACGCGCAGGCTCAGCGGCCATGGCTCATGGGCCCAGCCGCTCCGCGGCATGTGGGATCTTCCTGGACCGGGGCACGAACCCATGTCTCCTGCATCGGCAGGCAGACTCTCAACCACTGAGCCACCAGAGAAGCCCTTCCTGTTTGTTTTTTAAAGTGGTGTATCCCCCAAGTGCCCAGTGCCAAGCACATAGTAGGTGCTCAATAAATATTTTCAATAATGAATGGTATTACTTTGGCCCACACAACACACTCGGATATCCAGGGAATGAGGGGGAAAGAGGTAGCTAATACAAAAAATAAAACTTAGAAAATATAAACCAAAGAGAGGAGCCAAAAATCCTTCAATTGCCCCCAGGGAATAGCTTTCTATGTAAAGGATTATGTCTCAAAGAATTGGATCAACTCTTTTTATATTTGGTTGTGGTTAATATCTGAGGCATCTGATGTAAAGTGTTCCAGTAAAACTAGGTGGTGCATATCAAAGATGGACACAGTAAAATCTACAGTTTAGTTGGTAATCAGGGAAGTTACATACACTGTGATGGATGAAAAGGGAATTGAAGCAGGTTTTCCCTTGCAAGGTAAGTGGGAGGAAATTAGGTGGTGGTTCAGGGCTCAACTCATCCAGAGAGTAACTGTGATGGGGAAAAAAGGGCATAGGTTGAAAGCCAGTTAGGCAGAAGAGGTGGCAGATAGTTGAGGTTCAATAGGGAGGCTCCAAGTTGATGCTCCCTTAAATACACAGAAGATCCAGTTCATTTCTACAGACACAGAACACAATATTTGGGAACACCATCCTATCATCTAATGGGAAAAGAGGTCCTAGTATATTGCAGGATTTGGCTTACCTTGATTCAGAACCTGGATGAGGTTGCATCTACTTGATGTATGTTAATATATCTGGCAGTTGGGTGGGTCTTAATCAAAACGGAAGAGGCAAACCCCATTCACTAATGACAGCCTCTCATCTTTTCAGCCTCCCACTTCCCCACTCTTGGTGAACCTACTTTTGCCTCCGTCAAAACCTTCTGAACTTCAACTACTCCTGCCCTCTCTTCAGTCTGCCCTGTCCAGCCTCTTGATGCAAAACCACTATACTAATAAAGCTTTTTCAAGCCCTTTAAACTACTTTAATGGTTTGTCCTACTACCATAACTTTCTTAGATGTCCTTATTCCAGTTTCTTGCACACAAAAGCCGAGACAGTAGCACAATTACTGAGATGGTCAAATAATCCCATTCCACTTGGGTTTGTTGTTCAGTCAACTGTGCCCCTCAGTGCTGAGAGACTGCCCTCAGAATAAATTTCAAATTTTCTCTACTATTGTCAAGCCCTCTCTACTACCCAGCCCCACTCAGCAACTTGTGACCTTCTACAAATAAGATCAACAACAAAATGAGGACTTCCTTCACCCCACTTCAAAATTTCCCCATATCTTCTCTTCTATGTCTCAGGAGGTAGAGACTCTTCTCTTTACTTCTCCTCCTAACCCACCTACTTCTACTTGCATCAGTCATTTGGAGTGCCTATGCTTCTTCACTTTCTCTCTCTTGATGAAGTCCAAGCCTAGAGACTCTGTTCCAACTAGTTTTCAATAAGTCCATTTAATGGGAATACTATTTTTTTTCTGAGGTTTTTCTCTTATTATATATATTATCAACTTTCCTTTCCAGTCCATCTTGCTTTTTCTTCAAGTCACGGGTAGAATGGTGTTTCACCTTCCCTGAAGATAAAAATTACTTCCAGCCCCTATTGAAAATACAATTTAGTAGGCCGGTCTCTAGATGTATGGATACAATGGGTCAAGAAGAAGACTTGGAAACAGATATTTTTAACAAGTTCTCCTCCAACTTAGGCAAGTAATTCTTGGGCCAGTTTGGGGGAAAAGAAAAAAACTGATGCAGAGGATCTACATTTATGCTTTTTCTTTGTTTGTTTTTTGCTTCTGTGTTGAAAGTTTTTCACATTTCTTTGCTTCATTTGATAATTCAACACAAGTGGCTCTCAAATATTTATTTTTAAATCTATTATTTTTCTTTGGAAATTCAGTTACTGTTAGAAATCTTTGGTTGACTTTCCTCATCAAAAATTTGCTGATCTTTTCTTTAAATTAGTGAACTTTATTTTTTAGAATGGTTAAAGATTTGCAGAAAAACTGGACAATTGGTACAGAGATTTCTCAAAGAACTCAACCCCCAACAGTTTTCCCTATTACAGTTTTCCTATAACATTTTGCCTTATATGGTATATTTGTTATAATTAAGCAGCCAACACTGACATTATTAACTGAAGTCCAATGTCTGTATTTATATTAAGGTTCACTCTTTATGTTTTGAAGTTCTATGGGTGTTGACAAATGTATAATGTCCTGTGTCCACCATTGCAGCATCATACAGAATAGTTTTACTGTCCTAAAAATCTTCTGTGCTTTAATTATCCATTTCTTCCTCCTTTCCCTTGAAGCCCTAGAAACGTTATTTTTTTTACTGTCTCCAATTTTTTTTTTTGCCTTTTCCGGAATATCATACTATTGGAATCATAGCATACGTAGCCTTTTCAGACTGGCTTCTTTCACATAGCAGTGTACACTTAAGTTTCCTCCATGTCTTTTCATGCCTTGATAGCTCCTTTTTATCACTGAATAATATTCTATTGTATGAATGTACCAAAGTTAGTTTATTCACTTAACCTATGAAAGACACCTTGATTGTTTCCAGTTTTTGGCAATGATGAATAAAGTTGCTAAAATCATTTATGTGCAGGCTTTTGGGTGGACATAAGTTTACAACTCAATTGAGTAATTACATAGGAGCACAAATACTGAATAGTACTATGAGACTATATTTGGCTTGTTAAGAATTGTCTTCCAAAGTGAGTGTACCATTTTTGCATTCTCACCAGAAATGATTGAAAGTTCTTGTTGCTCGTCATCCTTGCCAGCATTTTATGCTGTCCATTTTTCAAAGTTTTAGTCATTTTAATAGATGTGTAATGATATCTCACTGTTGTTTTAATTTACAATTTTCTAATGACACATGATGTTGACTTAGTATAGAGCAATATCCAAGATACCACACTATCAATGATAGGATCTAAATTCTGCTTTGAATTTGGTTGAATGGCATGTTGCTTTAAGTTGCAATTCCTTAATGACATACGTTGTTGTTTTTGAGCATCTTTTTGTATGCTTATCTGTCATCTGTATATCTCCTTTGTGAGATGTCTGAATCTTTTGCTAAGGTTGTTTGCTAGGTTATCGTTGAAAGTAAATAGTTTTTATATATGTTGGATACAAATCTTTTATCAGATATGTGTTTTACAAATATTTTCTCCCAGTCTGTGACTTGTCTTTCCACTCTCTTAAAAAAAAATCTGCTTATCTTTTAATTCCTCATCCTCGTGCCTCCCAAATTAAGTCAGCTCTTCATTTTAGCAATCAGTAGGTTGACTGTCCTGGCTCTGAACAAATGACACTGATTAGTATTATAATGTTATGTCCTCAAGCCCACACTTCTCTACACTTTGACCATTATTATTTTTTTTTTTTTAGCATTAAAAGATGCTTTACTAAAAAATGACTACTCTGTTTTTTCAATTGTTTAGGCAAAAAATCTATTAGTCAACCTTGGCTCCTCCTTCTCTCATACTTCCCATCGAATCCATCAATATGCTCTGTTGGCTCCATCTTCAAAACTTTTCCAGAATCAACCTATTCTCAGTTATCATGCTGATCTAAGCCATTATCAGCTATATCCTGAATTATTGAAAAAGTCTCTTAACTGATCTCCCTGCTTCCTCTCCTGTCCCAGTAGAGTGCATTCTATTCTGACCAGAGCAATAAAGTGCCTCAAAGATAAGGGGCTTCCTTTAACACTCCACTGAGAATTCCACCCCCCTTCTCCTTTACTTCCTTGACTTTTTGTTATCTGTAACACTCACTATCATATAATCTACTATATATTTTCTTTACATATTTTGTTTATTTTCTGTTGCTTCCAACAGGACCCTCATCTCCATTACAGCAGGGACTTTGTCTGCTTCTCCATTATTGTAAACACAGTGTCTATAACTTTGCCTATCACAGAGTAGGTGTTCAGTAATATATAGATGGGTAAATATATTGTTTATAAATTGGTTTTGTAGCTATTTGGACACATGTATTTTCTTTTCTTTTGGACCCTGAACTGTGGTTCTGTGTCTAAATGTTCCTTGGAATCTCAAACCTTCCCAAAACTGTATCTTGCTCATAACTTGGTGTCCAATAAATACTTGTCAAATGAATAGAATGAATGTGCCTATAAAATATTATTCTAGAAAATGAATCACTTATATGTATACATATATCCCCATATACCCTTCTTCTTGAGCCTCCGTCTACCCTCCCTATTCCACCCCTCTAGGTCATCACAAAGCATTGAATTGATCTCTCTGTTCTATGCAGCAGCTTCCCAATAGCCATCCATTTTATACTTGACACTTTAAATATGTCAATGCTACTCTCTCACTTCATCCCAGCTTCCCCTTCCCCCCAGGCCTCACATCTGTTCTCTGTGTCTGCATCTTTATTCCTGCCCTGCCACTAGGTTCATCAGTATGGTTTTTTTAGATTCCATATATATGCATTAGCATATGGTATTTGTTTTTCTTTCTGACTTATGTCACTCTGTATGACAGACTCTAGGTCCATCCATCTCACTACAAATAATTTCGTTCCTTTTTATGGCTGAGGAATATTCCATTGTATATATGTGCCATATCTTCTTTATCCATTCATCTGTTGATGGACATTTAGGTTGCTTCCATGTCCTGGTTATTGTAAATAGTGCTGCAATGAATGTTGTGGTATATGATTCTTCTTGAATTATGGTTTTCTCAGGGTATATACCCAGTAGTGGGATTGCTGGGTCACATGGTAGTTCTATTTTTAGTTTTTTAAGGAACCTCCCTACTGTTCTCCATAGTGGCTGTATCAATTTACATTCCCACCAACAGTGTAGGAGGGTTCCCTTTTCTCCACACACTCTATAACATTTACTGTTTCTAGATTTTTTTGATGATGGCCGTTCTGACCGGTATGAGGTTATCCTCATTGTGATTTTGATTTGCATTTCTCTAATTATTAGTGATGTTGAGCATCTTTTCATGTGTTTGTTGGCCATTTGTATGTCTTCTTTGGAGAAATGTCTGTTTAGGTCTTCCACCCATTTTTGGACTGGGTTGGTTGTTTTTTTAAATATTGAGCTGCATGAGCTGCCTGTATATTTTGGAGATTAATCCTTTGTCAGTTGCTTCATTTGCAAATATTTTCTCCCATTCTGAGGGTTGTCTTTTCTTTGTAGTATAGTCTGAAGTCTGGGAGCCTGATTCATCCAGCTCCATTTTTCTTTCTCAAGATTGCTTTGACTATTTGGTTTTTTTGTGTGTGTTTCAATACAAATTTTAAAATTTCTTGTTCTAGTTCTGTGAAAAATGCCATTGGTAATTTGATAGGGATTGTTTTGAATCTGTAGATTGCTTTGGGTAATATAGTCATTTTCACAATGTTGATTCTTCCAATCCAAGAACATGCTATATATCTCCATCTGTTTGTATCATGTTTGATTTCTTTCATCAGTGTCTTATAGTCTTGTGCATACAGGTTTTTTGTCTCCTTAGGTAGGTTTATTCCTAGGTATTTTATTCTTTTTGGTGCAATGGTAAATGTGAGTGTTTCCTTAATTCCTCTTTCTGATTTTTCATTGTTAGTGTATAGGAATGCGAGAGATTTCTGTGCATTCATTTTGTATCCTGCTACTTTACCAAATTCATTGATTAGCTCTAGTAGTTTTCTGGTGGCATCTTTAGGATTTTCTATGTATAGTATCATGCCATCTGCAAAAAGTGACAGTTTTACTTCTTCTTTTCCAGTTTGGATTCCTTTTATTTCTTTTTCTTCTCTGGCTGCAGTGACTAAAGCTTCCAAAACTATGTTGCATAATAGTGGTAAGAGTGGGCAATCCTGTCTTGTTCCTGTTATTAGAGGAAATGCTTTCAGCTTTTCACCACTGAGAATGATGTTGGCTGTTGGTTTGTCATATATGACCTCTATTATGTCGAGGTACGTTCCCTCTATGCCCACTTTCTGGAAAGTTTTTATCATAAATATGTATGGAATTTTGTCAGAAGCTTTTCCAGAATCAATTGAGATTATCATATGGTTTTTATCCTTCAATTTGTTAATATGGTGTATCACATTGGTTTGCATGTATCGAAGAATCCTTGCATTCCTGGGATAAACCCCACTTGATCATGGTGTATGAACCTTTTAATGTTCTCTTTGATTCTGTTTCCTAGTATTTTGTTGAGGATTTTTGCATCTATGTTTATCAGTGATATTGGCCTGCAGTTTTCTTTTTTAGTGACATGTTTGTCTGGTTTTGGTATCAAGGTGATGTTGACCTCGTAGAATGAGTTTGGGAGTGTTCCTCTCTCTGCTATATTTTGGAAGAGTTTGAGAAGGATAGGTGTTAGCTCTTCTCAAAATGTTTGAAAGAATTCATCTGTGAAGGCATCTGGTCCTGGGCTTTTGTTTGTTGGAAGATTTTTAATCACAGTTTCAATTTCATTAGTTGTGATTGGTCTGTTCATATTTTCTATTTTTCCTGGTTCAGTCTTGGAAGGTTGTACTTTTCTAAGAATTTGTCCAGTTCTTCCAGGTTGTCCATTTTATTGGCTTATAGTTGCTTGTAGTAGTCCCTCATGATGCTTTGTATTTCTGTGGTGTCAGTTGTTACTTCTTTTTTATTTCTAATTCTGTTGATCTGAGTCTTCTCCCTTTTTTTCTTGATAAGTCTGGCTAATGGTTTATCAACTTTGTTTATCTTCTCAAAGAACCAGCTTTTCGTTTTATTGATATTTGCTATTTTTTCTTTCATTTCTTTTTCATTTATTTCTCATCTGATCTTTATGATTGCTTTCCTTCTGCTAAATTTGTGGGGTTTTTTGTTTCTTCTTTCTCTAATTACTTTAAGTGTATGGTTAGGTTGTTTATTTGAGATGTTTCTTGTTCTTGAGGTAGGATTGTATTGCTATAAACTTCCCTCTTAGAACTGTTTTTGCTGCATCCCATAGGTTTTGGGTCATCATGTTTTCATTGTCATTTGTTTCTAGGTATTTTTTTATTTCCTCTTTGATTTCTTCAGTGATCTCTTGGATGTTTAGTAGCATATTGTTTAGCCTCCATTTATTTGTATTTTTTTACATTTTTTTCCTGTAATTTATATCTAGTTTCATAGCATTGTGGTCAGAAAAGATGCTTAATATGATTTCAATTTTCTTAAATTTACCAAGGCTTGATCTGTGACCCAAAACATGATTTACCCTGGAGAATGTTCCATGTTAACTTGAGAAGAAAGTGTATTCTTTTGTTTTTTTCATGGAATGTCCTATAGATATCAATTAAGTCCATCTGGTCTAATATGTCATTTAAAGCTTGTGTTTCCTTATTTTTTTTCTGTTTGGATGATCCCTCCATTGGTGTAAGTGGGGTGTTAAAGTCCCCTACTATTATTGTGTTACTGTCAATTTCCCTTTTTATGGCTGTTAACATTAGCCTTATGTATTGAGGTGCTCCTATGTTGGGTGCATATATATTTATAAATGTTATATCTTCTTCTTGGATTGTTCCCTTGATCATTATGTAGTGTGCTTCTTTGTCTCTTGTAATAGTCTTTATTTTAAAGTCTATTTTGTCTGATATGAGTATTGCTACACCAGCTTTCTTTTGATTTCCATTTGCATGGAATATATTTTTCCATCCTCTCACTTTCAGTCTGTATGTGTCTGTAGGTCTGAAGTGGGTCACTTGTAGACAGTTTCTATATGGGCGTTGTTTTTGTATCCATTCAGCCAGTCTGTGTTTTCTGCACATTAGCAAAAGACAGCATTTAATCCATTTACATTTAAGGTAATTATTGATATGCTTGTTCCTATTACCATTTTCTTAATTGTTTTGAGTTTGTTTTTGTAGAACTTTTCCTTCTCTTGTGTTTCCTGCCTAGAGAAGTTCCTTTAGCATTTGTTGTGAAGCTGGTGTGGTGGTGCTGAATTCTCTTAACTTTTGCCTGTCTATAAAGCTTTTTATTTCTCCAACAAATCTGATGGAGATCCTTGCTGGGTAGAGTAATCTTGGTTGTAGGATTTTTCCCTTTTTCACTTTAAATATATCCTGACACTCCCTTCTGGCCTGCAGAGCTTCTGCTGAAAGATCAGCTGTTAACCTTATGGTGATTCCCTTTATATTATTTGCTGCTTTTCCCTTGCTGCTTTTAATATTTTTTCTTTGTATTTAATTTTTGATAGTTTGATTAATATGTGTCTTGGAGTGTTTCTCTTTGG